>NW_005871163.1:2164506-2168043 GCF_000147115.1 Myotis lucifugus | reverse complement strand
CCAGGGCATGTCAGTAACTTTAAGTCTTTCCCTCACGGGTTTTACCTTTATTCCTTAAGAAAGCCTCTTCTAATTCTCCTGGAAAGGTAAAAGGCTGACTGCCAGCTTTCTTTGTGCCAAATGAAGAAAAAAAATACAGAGGACTTAGGGTTTTGGCCTTCAGTATTCAGTATGCTTAAGTCCACATTTAATCCCTTATTTTAGGTATGGTCCTCATGCCCTTTCCTATGCCTAGAGCACCCTAGTCCAGAGATTCTCTATTTAACCCTCTCCAGAAAATAAACCTCTATAGTCTCTTGAGTTAGGGAGGGCATCTGAATGAGAAAAGGGATTTAAGGATATAAATGCTTTTTAAACAGCTTTTGATCAGTGTTATTAATACTAAATCATTAGGCCCTGACAGGCGTCACTCAGTGGTTAGAGTGTCAGCCTATGTACCGAAGGGTCTTGGGTTCAATTCTCTGTCTCGGTTTGCTTCCTGCCCCCCACCATCCCCTGTGGGGAAGGTAACCAGTCAATGTGTCTCTCACATCGATGTTTCTCTCTCTCTCCCCCTCTTTCCCCACTTCCCCTCTCCCCTCTCTCCCTCTGCCTCTTTCCCCCTCTTCCTCCCCTGCTCCCTTACTTTCACTCCCTCTGAAAAAGCTATGGGGAAAAGAATATCCTTAGGACAGGATTAAAATACTAAATCATCAGTCTCACCACCTTGACTTATCTGGTGCTACCAGTTCCTGAGCTCTTGGGGAGAAGATTCTGTGGTGTTGATTGGTATATATAGTTGGAAGTTTTCCCTATTGGAAGTGTAGTATTCAGCATTCTTATGTTTGCTTAGTCAGTTACCATTCTTTTTTATTTATTTATTTATTTATTTAGTAGACTGAGGGACAGCTTTTTTTAAAAAAAATATATTTTATTGATTTTTTACAGAGAGGAAGGGAGAGGGATAGAGAGTTAGAAACATCGATCAGCCGCCTCCTGCACACTCCCTACTGGGTATGTGCCCGCAACCAAGGTACATGCCCTTGACTGGAATCAAACCTGGGACCCTTGAGTCCCCAGGCTGACGCTCTATCCACTGAGCCAAACCAGCTAGGGCATTGTCTACTTTATTTATTACAACTATTTTGTTGTCTGTCCTTTGTCTTTTGTTTAAATTGGCATTTTTATTGAGATAATTGTAGAGTCACATGCAGTTGTAAGAAATAATACAAAGATCCCTGTACTCTTTATTCAGTCTTCCCCCGATGGTAACATGTGAAACTATAGTATAACATCAAAACCAGGATATTGACATTGATACAATCCACCAATCTCATTCAGATTTGTCCAGTTGTGTGTGGGTGTGAAGTTCTCTACAATCTTATCACGTGTATTCACCACCACTGTCAAGATTCTGAACCATTCCATCACCACAGGGATCCCTGATGTTGTCCTTTTATACTATAGCCACATCCCTCTCTTTATAACACCTTCCCCCCTGCCCCCCATGAATTCCAGGCAACCACTAATCTGTTCTCTATTTCTAAAATTTTGTTATATCAAAAATATTACACAAATGAATTGTATAGTATGTAAGTAACCATTTAAAATTGGCTTTTTTTAGTCAGCATAATTCTGTGGTGATTTATCCAGGTTGTTGCATGTATTTTATTGCAGAGTTTCTGTGGCAAGGGTGTGTATGTACCGCAGTTTGTTAAACAAATCACCTGTTGAAGGACATTTGGGTTATTTTCAGTTTTGTGCTATTATGAAAAAAATTGCTATGAACTTTCATATACAGGTTTTATGCAAACATAAGTTTTCATTTCTCTGGGATAAATGCCCAAGAGTACAATTGCTGGATCATATGGTAATTGTGTGTTGAGTGTTTTAAGAAACTGCCAAATAATTTTCCAGAGTGGCTATACTATTTTATATACCAGCAATGCATGAGAATCCATTTTCTTTGCATCCTTGCCAGTATTTAGTGTTATCTCTATTTTTTTTTAAATTTTAGACATTTTGACATGTGTATAGTGATCTCATTGTCATTTTAATTTGCATTTCCCTAATGACTAACCTTTGTGAAGATCTTTTCATGAACTTGTTTGTTGTTTGTCATCTGTATATCTTCTTTAGTGAAATGTCTCTGAATGTCTTTTACCCGTTTTCTAATTGTTTGTTTACTGGTGTTTTTAGAGTTCTTTATATATTCTAGATCTAATCCCTTATGAGATATTTATGTTTTACGTTTAAGCCAGTGATCCTTTTTTTTTCTTTCTCAGAGGCCAGTCCATTTTGAGTGAAATTTTGTAGAAGGTGTGAAGTTTAAGTTGAGGCTCATTTTGTGTGTGTGTGCCTATGGATATCCCAATTGCTTCAGCATCGTTTGTTGAAAAGACCATCCTTTTTCCACTGAATTGCTTTTGCACCTTTGTCAAAATCATTTGACCATACTTGTATATATATCTGTTTCTGGGCTCTGCTCTGTTCCATTGACCCATGTGTCTATCTCTCTGCCAGTACTACATTATCTTGATTACTGTAGCTATTTAATAAACCTTAATATAGGATAGAGTGATTCTTCCTATTGTATTTTTCTTTGTCAAAATAATTTTAGTTATTCTTAGGTCAGTGCCTTTCTATATAAATTTTAGAATTACTTATCTGTATCTACAAAACAATCTTTCTAGGGATTTGATAGGAATTGGATTATTGGGAGAACTCGCATCATTTTTTATTTTATTTTTTTTAGTTTACTTATATGATTTTAGTCTCCCTCCCCCCATTCTGGACTGTAAAGCACTTTTTAAATTAAAGGATAGTTGACAAACTATATATTATATTATATTATATTATATTATATTATATTATATTATATTATACTAGAGGCCTGGTGCACAAAAATTTGTGCACTGGGGGGGAGGGGGCCCTCAGCCCGTCCTGTGCCCTCTCCCAGTCTGGGACCCCTCAGGAGATAATGATCTGCTGGCTTAGGCCTGCTCCCGGGTGGCAGAGGGCAGGCCCAATCCCTAGGTGCAGCCCCTGGTCGGGCTCAGAGCAGGGCCGATTGGGGAGTTGGGGCGCCGCCCCCTGTCATGCACAGAGCAGGGCGGATCGGGAGGTTGCGATGCCACCCCTAGTCACGCTCAGGGTAGGGCCGATTGGGGGGTTGGGCACCGCCTCCTGTCACACTCAAGGCAGGGTCGATAGGGAAGTTGCGGCGTCACCCCCTGTCACGCACAGAGCAGGGCCCATCAAGGGGGTTGGGGCTCCGTACCCTGTCACACACAGAGCAGGGCCGATCAGGGGGTTGAGGAGCTCCCCCCTGTCACTCACAGAGTAGGGCCGATAGGGGAGTGGGGGCACCGCCCCCTGTCACACACAGAGCAGAGTGGATCAGGGGGTTGGGGCGCCGCCCTCTATCACCCACAGAGCAGGGCCGATCAGGGGGTTGGGGCGCCGCCACTGTCACACTCAGGGCAGGGCCGATGGGGAGGTTATGGCTCTACCCCCATCACACACAGAGCAGGGCCCGGTGGGGGGGGGGGGGTTGGG
>NW_005871163.1:2129779-2163787 GCF_000147115.1 Myotis lucifugus | reverse complement strand
TTGTTTAGCTTCTATATTTGCAACATAGTTGCTGTAGAGTTGCAGCTGAGAGGCCGGCAAGTCAGGCGGGGAACGTTGGAGTCCGCAGTCACTGGAGCAAGCAAGCCTCCCTGTTCGCTTCAGTGCATGGCTGCCGGCCGCCATCTTGGCTGGCAGTTAATTTGCATATCACCCTGATTAGCCCATGGGAAGGGTAGCAGCCGTACGGCTAATTACCATGTTTCTCTTTTATTAGATAGGATTGTACTATACTTATATTATATTATATTATATTATATTATATTATAGTGACTTGACATTTATGTACTTTACAAAGTGATCACCAGGAAAAAGTCCAGTATCCATCTGTCACCATACAAAGGTATTTTGATATTATTGACTACTAGAGGCCCAGTGCACGGATTCATGCACCGGTGGGGTCCCTCGGCCTGGCCTGTATGGATCAGCGGACCTCCACGCCACCGCAGCCCGGCTTACTTGCCAGCTCGTCGGGCTCCAGCCCACTGTTCACATCGATCCTGCACAGCACGAAGTAGTGCACAATGTGGCAGGCAGCCGGGAAGGAGTCTGAGCCTGGGCTGGGCCCAACTGCGCCTGCTGATGCTGCTACAGCGCGCAGGGGGAGTATCCGCAGGAGAGTCTCGCACTACCACCGCAGCTGCACTTGCCAGCCGTGAGCCCGCCTATCTGTCAGCTGAGCGGTGCTCCCACTGTAGGAGCGCACTGACCACCAGGGTCAGCTCCTGCATTGAGCGTCTGCCCCCTGGTGGTCAGTGCACGTCATAGCTACCGACTGGTCATTCCGGTTGTCTGGTTGTAACGGTCCCTTAGGCTTTTATATATATAGATATTCCCTCTGCTGTAGTTTATATCCCCCAAAATATGGAACACTTTGTGAATTTGCATGTCATTCTGTACAGGTGCCATGCTAATAAATCTTCTCTGTATTGTTCCAATTTTAGTATATGTGCTGCCAAAGCGAGCAATATATTTTATTTAGTCTTATAAAAGTTTGTATTTAATGCAATTTGTTGAGGTTTTTTTTATCACTCCTGAATTTCATGTCTAATTAAAAAAGAACTTCCTCACGCCAAGATTATAAGAATCTTAACCTGTATATTTTTTACTCTAATATTTTGGTTTTAAGTTTCGTTTTTAAAAACCATTTGGTATTTATTTTAGTGTGCTGTAGGAACCTAATTCTTTAAAAAATCCAATTGGAGAGTCAGCTGCCCTCTCATCATTTATTGAATATTCTTTCAAGTTTTTAATTGATTTTAGATGCCATCTTTATCATAATCTAAATTGTTATATATTTTTGGGTTTGTTGCTGGGCTTTCTTGTCAGTCCAGTTATCTGTTATATCTTCATATCATACTTTTAATGATCTGTTGTGGGCCTATGAGATATTATAATGTCTAGGAGGAGACAGAGCATGATAAAACTAAGTTAAGAGCTTAACTCAGGGGTTAGATTAGTTGAATGCTAGCTCTGCCATTTATCAGTTAGATAACTTAGTGGGAATTATTTAAATTCTCTAGACCTCAGTATTGTCTGTAAAATAAGGATTATAATATTTAATACATTATAGGGTTATTGTGAGAATTAAATGCATTAATATATGTAAAGCTCCTTTAATGCTACGTATTTACATAGGTGCCATGTAAGAGTTAAGCTATTGCAACAGGGCAAAGTTGTCCTCATAGTCCTTCTTTCTAGACTAGCTTGTTAGCCCTGGCTGACATGATACAGTGGTTAGAGTGTTGGCACATACACCGAAGGTTCTAAGGATCGATTCCTGGTCAAGGGCACTGGGTTGCAGATTTGATCCCTGGCCCCCGTCAGGGCTCATTCAGGAGGCTCGCGCTCTCTCATTCTCTCGGCCCCCATCCAGGCTCATTTGGGAGTCTCTCTATCTTTCTCTCCCCCCCCCCCCCCGCTTGAGTGTGAGGTCGCCTCTGACTCCCCCACCCTCCTTCCACTCTCTCTAAAAAGCAATGGGAAAAATATCCTCAGGTAAAAAATTTTTTAAAAAGTTTTATTCTTCCCAAAATCCCAATTCAGCTACTCATTGTAATTACATTGACCTTTAGTATTTAAGTTGAGGGAGAAATGGTCTTTATAATAATGTAATAAACTGTTGCATTATTCTATACTAGTATAATAAAAGGCTAAAATGCAAATCGACCGAATGGCGGAACACCCGGTTGCTATGACACGCACTGACCACCAGGGGACAGATGCTCAGTGCAGGAGCTGCCCCCTGGTGATCAGTGCGCTCCCACAGGGGGAGCGCCACTCAGCCAGAAGCCGGGCTCACAGACTGGTGCGCGCAGCAGCAGTGGCGGGAGCCTCTCCCGCGTCCGTGGCAGCGCTAAGGATGCCCGACTGCCAGCTTAGGTCTGCTCCCCATAGGCCTAAGCTGTCAGTCGGACATTCCCCGAGTGCTCCCAGACTGTGAGAGGGTGCAGGCCAGGCTGAGCCCACCCCCCACCCCCCCGCCAGTGCATGAATTTCATGCACCAGGCCTCCAGTAATTATATAATACAGTATTGGCTTACCACCTAAGAACATGGTATATCTGTATCTCTTCATTAACTCAAGTCTAGGGTCTTGTGTCAGTTCTGGACTTAATAGATGGACACATTGTTTTCTGTTCTCATCTGATCCAAAACACAAAAAAGAAATATTGGAATCTACAAGTGTGACATTATTGCCTCATTTTTATCCCTAGAATAACAGCAATAGAAAAACATGTTGCCATAGACCACATCATTAGATGTTGTATATATAGGTGTCTGCACTTATGTTGGTTGTTTAAGAAGGTCTTCTCAGTGCTGTCTCACATTTCACGCTAAAGTGCATGAGTATATAAATGAATAAAGAAAAGTTGAGCCCTGGCCGGTTTGGCTCAGTGGATGGAGCGTCGGCCTGCGGACTCAGGGGTCCCGGGTTCAATTCCAGTCAGGGGCATGTGCCTTGGTTGCGGGCACATCCCCAGTGGGGGGTGTGCAGGAGGCAGCTGATTGATGTCTCTCTCATTCACCCATTACATCAAAGGTATATACTATTTACATCATGTATTATTGTTGATCTTGGGCTTGATCATCTGGCTAAAATAGTGCTAGCCAGGTTTTTATACTGTCAAGTTACTCTTTCCCCCTCTTTCCATACCTTACTTTATGGAGGGAAGTCATCATGCATAGGCCACACTGAAGGAGTGAGGAGTTAAGTCCTCTTTGAATCAGAGTATCTACATAAATTATTTGGAATTCTTCTGCATAGGTGATTCTGTTATTTTTTTTTTAATAACTCAATTTATGGTGATAAGGAAGGTGGCAAGCTGCAAGGTGTTTGACAGAACTCCCCAGATCCAAGGGTCTTGTCCCTAGGTTCTTGTTTTTCTAGATAAAGTCCTGTTAGGTGCTCTAAGTAAACACTATTGGGTTGTGATTTATTGGTCTAGATTGTTTTTGTTTCACCGCCTTTTGTTGCCTAGACTTTCTTAAAAATTATGTTAGTGAGCCTCTGAAAAACACTAAGAGCTTTGTCTATGTACCTGTGTGAAAAAAAAAATGTACCTAGGGCTCTGATGGTTTATGAACAGTCAGCTTCAGTTTTAAGGAAGGAGGAGGAGGTTTTATGACTACATACAGCCACATTGCACATTGAAAGAAAATATTTGTTATACTCATACTGCTTTAGGATCCAAAGACCAAGCCCCACTGAATTAAATAAAAGAAGGTATATCTTCACTTTTTCTTTTTTTAAAAAGTATGTAAGCCCAGCCAGTGTGGCTCAGTGGTTGAGCATTGACCTATGAACCAGGAGATCACTGTTTAATTCTCGGTCAGGGCACATGCCCAGGTTGCAGGATTGATCCCCAGTGTGGGGCATGCAGGAGGCAGCCGACCAATGATTCTCTCTCATCCTTGATGTTTCTATCTCTCTCTCTCCCTTCCTGTCAGAAATCAATAAAAAAAAAATCTTTTAAAAAGTATTTGTTTTTAAAAATTATTATACAGTAACATTGACTTATTGGAAGGGGATGGTACAGTTTTATAAATTTTAAGTCATTTTTCATGTAGTTATCACCAACATTAGGATATATAAATCACTCCAAAAAATCTTTTTATTATTACACCCACCTCTTACCTCTGGCAACTACTGTTCTACATCTTTATAGTGTGTTTTTTTTTAAATGTTAGATAAATGAAACCATCTATGCCTTTTGAGGTTGACTTCTTTCACCTAATTTAATATTTCCACATATTTGCTTGTGCGGGAAACGAGTTAAGTCGGCTCGCGTGAATTGCGCGTACTCCGCGGGAGCCGTCTTTAACTCGGTTCATATAGATTTGCGGTGGAGTGCGGGAAACGTGTAAACTCGGGCCGATTGTAACTGCGTATTACCAAATATTTGTTTGTAATCCACCCTTTTGGTGGATGGAACAAAACCAAAAGACAGAGCCATCTTATATTTTGGCGGGAAATTCACCCGCACTCCAAGTGTTAAATTTGTCATACATTTTTCTTTCTCCCATACAACCTGAATTGAACATTAACACCTTTCAGATGATTGCACAGTCACAATAAGCTTTCTAATTATAATAAAGTTGATAAAGTATCTTAAAGACTTTTTTCCCCAGGTATGAAGTGAGTTACTGTGGGCTTCTTGTAGTCAGGTCTCAGTTTTAATGGATCTTGGTTCTGCTCCTTTAATAAGTGTCTGCAAATGCTTTGAATGATGGAAAAAATATGAGATGTATTTCCAAAAAGGAGGTCTTGCACCTTCCCTGCTTAATTATATCCCTGAAATCTGTGGTGATCTTACTTTATAAGCCACACATGTCTTCTCGGAGAATAAAGGAAAAAGTATGTAGTATTTTTCCTGCATTTTTCTTTTGCAATGTACTTAATAATATGTTCAGGTCCTACAGCAACAGGTTTTGATGTGAGTTCTTTTGATTTTTTTCTCCAATTCCTTCTACTCTTTAGAGAGCCTGATAGTTAAGTATTCTCTCCACCGTAGATTTCCTGGTTCCAGAAGTAGCTGGTGAAGCCACTCCATCTTGACCAGGATCCTCTTTGGCCACCAGCCCACCATGGCCCCGAGGTTCGCATCTGGGTAGCACAGTGGCTGTAGCCACCACGGGTTGCTGCAACCTCTGCTCAGGCAACTGTAGCTGCCTCTGATGTAGTCTCCATTGCAGGTCAAAGGTTGGCTCCTCCTGGTGGCCCCAGCATCTCCTTTACTTTTTCTTAATGTTTATATCTGATACATGACTACAATAATACTTCACTAGTTATAGTCTATTAGTTTAGATCAGTGGGTCTGAGTTTGGTCCCTAGATAAGCAGCATCACCATCATATGCAGGTTTCCATCTCTTTCCCAGACCTGCCATCTCAGAAACTCTAGGGTTGAGACCCAACAATCTTTCTGAACATCTCCCTTCCTCCACCCATGATACATTCTGAAGTTTGAGTATCTGGTTTGGTTTATTGAGTGTGCCTGGTAGCCTACATAGCAGTTCTTGTAGTATATTGCTTTTCCTACAGATTAACATTGGCTTTTCCTAAAGGGCCATGAAAAGTATTTCCTCTTTTAATCAGTGTCTGACCGCTAAGATGTTAGTTCAGATTCTCCCCTCTAAAGATCACATTTGCTGAACTGATAAAGTTAGAACAGGGGTTGGCAAGCTACAAACTACAGGCTACCTCTTGTTTTTGTACAGTTTGTGAGCTAAGAATGGTTTTAACCTTTTTTTCAAAAAACATACCATAAATTTTACCCATTTTAAAGCATACATTTGAAAGGTTTTCAGTATATTCCCAGAGTTGAGTAGTGTATCAAAGCTAATTTTAGAGCATTTTTATTGTGCCAAAAAAACCCGTATATACTTTTGCAGTCAACACTGCCCCCTCCACCTCTCTAGCTCCAAGTAACCACTAACCTACTTTCTCTCTCTTTAAATTTACCTTTTCTAGACATTTCATATAAATGGAATTATACTATAAACGTGTGTTCTTTTGTGACTAGCTTCTTCCACTTAGCATAATGTTTTAAATGGTTATTCATATATAGCATGATTCAATACTTCATTCCTTTTTATTGTTAAACTAGAGGCCCGGTGTATGAATTCGTGTACAGGTGGGCTCCGGCTAGCCTGCCCTGATGGGGGCCAATTGAGGCTGGGTCAGCAGGGGGATGGGCTGTGGGAGTTTGGCCACCAGCCCCACCCCTGATCGGGCCGGTTGGCCGCTGCAGTGCGTGTTCTGGTTGCTCTGCTGTTCTGGTCGCTTGGCTTTAAATATATAGATAATATTCCATCATATGGATATACCATATTTTCTACACCTATTTGTTGATGGATATTTGGGTTGATATTTGCATTTTTAATGGTTGAAAAACATCAAAAGAAGAACAATGTTTAATGATGTGAAAATTATGTGAAATTCAAATTTTTTGTCCATAAATAAAGTTTAATTGAAACAGCCATGCTCATTCCTTTATGTATCATATGTGGCTATTTTCATGTTACAGTGGCAGAGTTGAATAGTGACAAACTATAGCCTTCAGAGCCTAAAATACTTACTATTTCGCCCTTTGCAGAAAAGGTTTGTCGACCCTAATCTTGAACAGTGTTTCTCCATCTTTTTCTTCATTATTTTTCCTCAGTAGCCTTTTTAGACATTTTCTCCCTAAATGCCTTCATCCCATGAAATTTTAATACTAGATGTATGCTGTATATCTCTGTATACTCTTGCCCTGAGGTGGAACACAAATCCGGTGGTGACACCCTCAGTGAAAATGCACACTCTAGAGTAGTGTTCTGATAGGTTCATTTCCTCCCCTGTTGCATTAGGGGGTGAAAAAATTATTCAGATATATTAGACTTCCCTAGGAAAATTTTAGTGTTGAGGTATTCAAACAATATGTTGGGATCTACTGTTAGAACTCTAAGCTATTTGACAATCAGCATATGACAACAATATATTGTGATCTTAATGTTTAAAAATTTTGGGAAATTTTGGTGAGTCTTCAAAATATTTCAGACTTTTGCTTTAGTTCATACACTGAGTTATCGTAGAGTTTATCAGTATATTTGGCTATAGCAGAGGCCAGAGAGTTTAATGTTTAAAAATTTGTCTGAAAAGTAAGGCTTTTTATTACCAGCTGGTTTAGGTCTGCATTTCTCCTATGCCTTATAATACTTTTTTTTAAAAGATTTTTTTTCTCTCATCTCCCTCCATCCTCCTCATCTTCCTTAGAGCATCTGTTCTTGGAGAAGGAGGAGTAGGTTAGACTTTGTGAGGATTGAAAGGCTGGAGAAAGGAAGGGCTGGTGAAAAGAGGAGACTAATTTAAAGCAAGGGAACACTAATATTAACTACCTCTTTTCTTTTTGCTAGTTGTTGATAGCTTTGTGTTTAGTAATTCAGAATATGTCATTAATCTTGATGAAAACAGATTAGTTTTTTATATGTAAATAAAAACCTCAAGTCTTAGCAGGAAAACAAAGTCCATTTTAGTCCCCTTCCTCTTCTCCACCAAATAGGATACATGGAAAAGGGGAGAAGAGTTGCATTTCCTGCCAGAACCGGTTTGGCTCAGTGGATAGAGCATCGGCCTGCGGACTCAAGGGTCCCATGTTCGATTCCGGTCAAGGGCATGTACCTTGGTTTCGAGCACATCCCCAGTGGGGGGCGTGCAGGAGGCAGCTGATCGATGTTTCTCTCTCATCGATGTTTCTGGCTCTCTATCCTTCTCCCTTCCTCTCTGTAAAAAATCAATAAAATATATTAAAAAAAAAAAAGAGTTGCATTTCCTTGCAAGGAGAATAATTGGCAGAGTGGAGCATTGTAAATAAATTACACTGGACTGTAACTGGTTTTATAGAAATGGAATTGTTACCCAGGTGGAATCTCTTCTCTTTGCTCTTGCCTTTTGAGTCCTATTAGTTACTGAAATTAGACTTTTAGTCTCTTCAATTTAACTGGGTCCTCCAGAGACAGAGGAGTCTAGAACCTACTCCCTGGTATATATTTTCCAGGCTGTGAGAGAGTAGAGAAGCTTAGAAAAATGGTCTAAAACCAATCTTTCTCAAACTTTGAACATGCTTTACAATATGTATAAGCCTCTTGGGAAAAATTAAAAATATAATTTGTCTAAAAATTTTTTAAATTTATTTTTTATTGAATTTATTGAGTTGACACTGGTTAACAAAATTATACAGGTTTCAGGTGCATAGGTCTACAACATATCATCTGTACACTGTATTGTGTGTTTACCACCCCAAGTCAAGTCTTCGTCCATCACCATTTATCGCCCCTATATCCACCTCCACCTTCCCCCATGCCCCGTCCTTGCCAGTCACCACACTGTTGTCTGTGTACATGAGTTCTTCCTTTCACCCAGCGCCCACCCCCGTACCCGCCCCCCCCACTGCCCCATGCTGTCAGCATGCTCTCTATGAGTCTGTCTCTATTTTGTTCATTAGATTCCACATATGAATGAAATCGTATAGTACTTGATTTTCTCTGATTGGCTATTTCAATTAGCATAATGCTCTCCAGGTCCATCCATGCTATTGTAAAGGGTAAAATTTTCTTTTTTATGCTGAGTAGTATTCCATTGTTTAGATGTACCACAGCTTTTTTATCCATTCATCTACTGATGAGCACTTGAGCTGCTCCCAAATCTTGGCTATTGTGAATAACACTGCAGTGAACATAGGGGTGTATGTATTCTATCCCATTTAGTGTTTTGGGTTTCTTCAGATAAATTTCCAGAAGTGGAATCTCTGGGTCATAAGGCAGCTCCAGTTTTATTTTTATTATTTATTTATTTTTATTTTACTAGTAAATGCTCATCTGAGGATAAGTTTTTATTGCTTTTTTAGAAAGAGAGGAAGGGAGAGAGAAACATTGATCGATTGCTTCCTGTATGCACCCTGACTGGGATCAAACCCACAACCTAGGTATGTGCTCTGACTGGGAATCATACCCAAAACCTTTTGGTTTATGGGTCGATTCTCCAACCAACTGAGCTACCCAGCAAGGGCTCCATTTTTAATTTTTTTAGGTAATTCCATACTGCTTTCCACAGTGGCTTTACCAGTCTGCAGTCCTACCCACAAACAGTGCTTGAGGGTCCTTTTTCTCCTCATCCCTGCCAACACTGGTTGTTTGTTGATTTATTGATGATAACTATTCTGATAGGTGCGAGGTAATATTTCATTGTGGTTTTAAAAATATATTTTTATTGATTTCAGAGAGGAAGGGAGAGGAAGAGACAGATAGAAACATCAATGATGAGAGAGAATCACTGATTAGCTACCCTCCCGCACACCCCACACCAGGGATCGATCCCACAACCCATACATATGCCCTGTCCAGGAATCGAACCGTGACCTCCTGGTTCATAGGTCAACGCTCAACCACTGAGCCATGCCCACTGGACTCACTTGGTTATAATTTGCATTTCTCTGATGATTAGTGACATTGAGCATCTTTTCATATGTTTATTGGCCATCTGTATGTCCAGTTTGGAGAAGTGTCTATTCAGGTCCTTTGCTCATTTTCTTAGTTGTTATATATGTGCTTATCAGATAATGGCAAATATGTTCTCCCATTCAGTGGGTTGTCTTATTATTTTGCTGATAGTTTCCTTTGCTGTGCAAAACCATTTAGTTTGATAGAGTTCCATTTGTTTATTTTTTCTTTTGTTTCCCTTGCTTGAGAAGATATATGAGAAAAATATTGCCACGAGAAATGTCTGAGATTGTTGTTTTTAAACCTGACCCAAGAATATTTTTCCCATCAATTTTTAGAGAGAGTGGAAGGAAAGGAGAGATACACGAGAGAAAAAACCATCTATGTGAGAGAGACACATTGATTGGTTCCCTCCTGCACATGTCCCAGCCAGGGCCAAGGATTGAGCTTGCAACCGTGATAGGTGCCCTTGATTGGAATTGAATCCAAGACACCTCAGTCACTGGGCTGATGAAACTGGTTAGGGCAGTGTCCGAGATTTTACTGCCTATGTTTTCTTCTAGGATTTTTATGGTTTTGAGTCTAACATTTAAGTTTTTAATCCTTTTGAGTTTATTCTTGTGTATGGTGTAAAAAGGTGGTCTGGTTTCATTTTTTTGCACATATCTGTCCAATATTCCCAACACCATTTATTAAATACACTGTCTTTATCCCATTTTGTTTTTGCCTCCTTTGTCAAATAGTAATTGACTATAAAGATGTGGGTTTATTTCTGGGCTCTCTATTCTGTTGCATCATGTACATGTCTGTTTTTGTCAGTGCTGTTCGGATTATTATGGCCTTGTAGTATAGTTTGATATCAGGTGGTGTGATTCCTCCAACTTTGTCCTTTTTGGCCTGAATTCAATAGACTTGTTTTGCAGGTAGTTATTGTGAGAGAGTGAGGCAGAAATGATAACTTCTTCCAGGTTCAACTATGAGATTTATATCATTTTTTTCTAAAATATTTTTCTTAAGATTTCTTCTCTGTTGTTTTCTCTCATCATCAAATGGAACTTCAGTCCTATAATACTGAAGTAGGAGTTAAATATTGTCACCTTTCAAGGTTCTGTGCACTAAAGTCCAATACTCATTATGTTTTATTCAGCATGCCTAAAATTATCCTTATCTTCCTACCTAAACCTGATTGTCATTGATGTTCCATATCTTGGTGTTGCTTAATGGACCATCCACTCAATCGCTGAAGCTAAAACAGAATTGCCCTAGATTCTCCCCGTTCCACTTATTCCAGAAATCATACGTCCTCTGAATGATTTCTCTTAAAAATATTCTCTCTCTTCCTCTCCATCCCCACTTTTATGCCTTAGTTGGACCTTTTCACTTGTTGCCTGCTTTAGCCCAGTTACTTCCCAGTTGGTCACCCTGCTTCTGATTTAGCATCTCTCCATACCATTCTCTACTATGCTGCCAGGTTATATCTTTCTAAAATGACAGCATGATATCAGACTCCTACTTACAATATTTTAATTATTTCTCGTAACATTCTGGATTATGTTTCAGTACCTTAATTTTAAGAGACTCAGTCCTTCACAATCCCATCCTAGTCTGCTTTTTCTAGTTTAATCTTCTACCACTCCTTTATTTCAGCCATACCAAAGTACTTGCCATTACCTAGACATGTCATGGAGTTTTATACCTTCTATTTTTTTTATATCATTGTGCCTTTGTACATATATTTTTTCTCTACCTAGAACACCTTTTTCTACCATTTTTGATCAAATAACTTCCAGTTCTTCAAGAATCAGTAGACATTTTACTTTGGGAAGCCCTTGTTTCCCAAGACCTCATGTGTATTTAGTCATAGCATGTAACACATCATTCTATATGAACTAATTTTCTCTTTTCCACCTAAACATAAGATCTATTTGAGGGCAAGTACTGTCACTTTTATCTTAGGTGCCACATTACTTAACACAGGACCTAGTTCCAAGTAGCTGCTCCATAAATGCTTATTGACTGAATCTCATTCATGTTAAAAAGAAAAAATATAAATTGAGCAAAAAGGTTTTCAACTTGATCTTTGAGCCCATTTATTCCAAGTAATATTCATTAGGCTCAAAGTCCAACAAAATCATAGAATTTGAAAGGACTCTGTGGCCTTTTGGAATATAATTGGATATGCTTTATACTTTATACGTTTACTGGTTTTTGGTATCCAGATTCATAAAAACATGTAATTAAGGTAATTTTTGTCAACCAGACGAATGATGCTAGGTTGGAAGTTCTCTTTTCAGGCTGGTTTTTTTTCTTCCTTTATATTGATTGACACAGCAGGCAGCATTCTTTTTTTGATGAAGACCTAGTTTTATAGGTCTTCTATAAAGGTCTTCTATAGCCTTATCTGAACCACTTTCTAAGTCCATGGGTCACTGTCAAACTTAGCCCAGAGTTTTCTCAACAGTAATATCAGGACTAATCTCTTCTCATAAATCCTCTAAGCTTTTAGCAAATAAATCCCTTCTTACTAGTCTAGCATGAAAGCCATGAACTGAAAGTGCAGGGCAGGTACATTGTTTAAAAGGCATTTGGTTTTCAGGTTGCTGGTCAGTGCTTTTCTTTTTTCTTTTTTCTTTTTTCTTTTTTCTTTCTTCTCCTCCTTCTCCTTCTCCTTCTCCTTCTCTCCTTCTCCTTCTTCTCCTTCTCCTTCTCCTTCTCCTCCTCCTCCTCCTCCTCCTCCTCCTCCTCCTCCTCCTCCTCCCCCTCCCCCTCCCCCTCCCCCTCCCCCTCCCCCTCCCCCTCCCCCTCCCCCTCCCCTCCTCCCCCTCCCCCTTCTTCTTCTCCTTCTTCTTTTTTCTTTATTGATTTCAGAGAAGAAATGAGAGGGAGATAGAGAGATAGAAATATCAGTGATGAGAGAGAATCATTGATTGGCTGCCTCCTGCACACCCACTACTGGGGATCTAGCCCGCAACCTGGGCATGTGCTCTTAACCAAAATCGAACCCGGGACCCTTCAGTTCTCAGGCCGACGTTCTATTCACTGAGCCAAACCAGCTAGGGCCAGTCAGTGCTTTTTATTCTGCTGTTGGCCCATCCAGTTGTAGATGTTGTTCTTCTATGTCAAGGTGGCTCCCAGATGTTGAATAACTGCAGAAAGCTATGATTTCTCTATAATGCAAAAACTATGTACCTGTAGTTTTTGCCATTCTGATTAGCAGGTAAAAGAGGTTAAGACTGGCTATTTATCAGGATTAAATTAGACTAGAAACGCACTTTTTTCTTGACACCTTTTTGTCTCTCCTGGAGGTACTTTCAGCCAGATCTGCTTGCTGAAAGGAGGGAGAAGGGGGTATGATAAGAGGATTCAGATGATCAAGATTGTAAAAAAATCAAATTGTTGCAGTATAATGTCCATACAATAAAAATCATACATTTTAAATGTACAGATTAGCCTGGCTGGCGTGGTTCAGTGGTTGAGTGTCGACCTATGAACCAGGAGGTCACAGTTCGATTCTTGGTCAGGGCACATGCCTGGGTTGCGGGCTTGATCCCCAGTAGGGGGCGAGCAGGAGGCAGCTGATCAATGATTCTCTCTCATCATTGATACTTCTCTCTCTCCCTCTCCCTTCCTCTGTGAAATCAATTTATATATATATATATATATATATATATATATATATATATATATATATATATAATAAATAAAAAATATATTTTTAAAAATCAGCAAACTATTTTCCTAAGTAATTGCACCATTTTACACTCTCTCACCAGCAGCTTTATGAGAATTCTGGTTGCTGCACATTCTTGTCTGTCTTTTTAAAAAAAATATGTTTTTATTGATTTTAGAAAGAGAGGAGGGGAGAGTGGGGAGAGAGAAACATCAATCTGCTGTCTTCTGCATGCCCCCCACCAGAGATCAAGCCCACAACCTGGGCATTTGCCCTGACTGGAATCGAACCAGCAACCTCCTAGTGCATAGGACAAGGCTCAACCAACTCAGCCACACAGGCCAGGGCTGATCTCTGGTGTTTTGTTTTTTTTTCATTACAATATCCTAATGGGTTTAAAGTGGTATCTCATTGTGATTTTAGTTTTTCATGTTTTTTGATCCTGTTATAAATGGTATTTAATAAAATTTCCTTTTCCATTTATTTGTTGCTAGTATATAGAAATGCAGTTAAGTTTCATGTAAGACCTTATATCAAAGTCATTTGGTTCTTATTTCCAGGAGGGGTTTGTTTTGTTTTATATTTCCTAGGATTTTTTATTTATTTAATTATTTTTTAAAACAACATTAAAAAATTGGTTGTAGAGAGTGAAAGGGAGGGAGGAAAGGAGGGAGGAAGGGGGGAGAGAGAGAGAGAGAGAGAGAGAGAGAGAGAGAGAGAGAGATCAGTTGCCTTCTGCATGTACCCCGTCAGGGATTGAACCTGCAACCCAGGTAGTGTCTTGACTGTGATTCAAACCTGCCACTTTCTAGTGTATGTGATGACACTCCAACCAACTGAGCCACACTAGCTGGGGCTCCTAGGATTTTTTTACATAGACAACCATGGTGTTAATAGTGTACTTATTTTATTCAACTTTATACAGTAACAAATGAATCCACATAATCTGGATTTTTGGCTTGTTTAGTTTTCTGGCTAGATATTTGAAAGCCTTATTCTTATGGACCTTTATATTCATGTTAGGATGATATAATTAAAGTGGGAACATTGGACATGAAGTGGATGAATACAGTTGCAGTAATAATCATATGTAGAATTGGTAGTAAATATGCAGGTGGTAAATAAGACTGTTTTGCCCTCTGGACTTTTGAAAATTCAGGAAGAAGGCCCTGTGCTCTAAAGAACAATACAGTTTGCTCTGGTCCAAAAGAAGCACTTCCTAAAACCAGGTTTTATCTGAGGATAATGGAAATACCTTTGACAATTTGTAAGGCAGTTTACCAATTAATTGATTGGACAAATATTTAGTGAGTACCGGGTACCAGGGATTGTTTTGATTACATTCTAGTGGGAAAATTACACAATAAATATTAAGCATGAAAATATGTCTATCTCTCTGTGTCTACCTATTTAGAGCAGATAGGACTTTGAAGAAAAATGGGGTAGAAAAGGGGAGTAGGAATGAATAGATCCTTATCTATATACTAGAGGCCCAGTGCACAAAATTCGTGCACAGGTAGGGTCCCTAGCGGCTGTCTGTCAGGGGCACCTCCCTTTCCCTGGTCACCTGCCACCACAGCCACCGCCAGCCGTAACCCCTGGTTGAACTCCCAGGAGAGGGGACAAGTTGCATATTAAGCTTTTATTATATCTATATATATAAAGAGCCAGGGGCTGTCACATCTGAAACAACCGGACGACCAAACGACTGAGCAGCAGGCTGTGTGGGGCGACCAGGCCAGCAGGGGGGGCAGTTGGCGGCAACCAGGCTGGCAGGGGTGGCCGTGAGGGGTACCGGATTGGAGGGGGTGCAGACTGGGCTGAGGGGGACCCCCCGTGCATGAATTTTGTGCACCAGGCCTCTAGTATAGAATATAAACACCTAAGCGACCGCTTGACCAGTAGCTATGACACGTACTGACCACCAGGGGGCAGACGCTCAACGCAGGAGCTGCCCCCTGGTAGTCAGTACACCCCCAACCGGCGCCAGACAGAGGGCTTACAGCTGGCTTCCGCAGCCCAGAGACTACAGCAGAGCAGCAGCGAGCCTACCAAGCGGTGGCGGCAGGCGCAGCAGGGCTGGGATGAGCAGGAGTGGCAGGCAGGAGCAGCAGGTGGTGTTGGACTGCCAGTTTTGACGGATCCCCGCAGACCACGCCCAGGGACCCCACCAGTGCACAAATCTGTGCACCAGGCCTCTAGTCTATATATATAAAAGCCTAAGTGACTGGACCAGATGACCAGCCAGTAGCTATGACACACACTGACCACCAGGGGCCAGATGCTCAATGCAGGAGCTGCCCACTGGTGGTCAGTGTGCTCCCATAGTGGGAGCGCCACCAGATGCCGGGCTCACGGCTGGTGAGCGCAGCTGCGGCAACGCGAGCCTCTCCCGCGAACACTCCCCCTGCACGACCAAGTGGCTGCGGCTGCAGGCGCAGCAGGGCTCAGGCTCCTCCCCGGCTGCCTGCCACAATGCGCACTACTTCTTGCTATATAGGATCGACACTGTACAGGATCGACGTGGACAGTGGGCTGGAGCCCAACAAGCTGGCGGGTAAGACCAGGCTGCAGCGCAGTGGTCCACTGATTCCGGAGGTCCACTGATTCCCGCAGGCCAGGCCGAGGGACCCCACCGGTGCATAAAACCCTATATAAAACCCTATATAGATTACTTGATTAAAGCTGGAAAGTTATTAGAGTCACCTCACAAACCAAGTAGCAGGAAAAAAAGTGAATTCATAATTATTCTGTCAATGATGATGATCTCAAGTTTAGTTATATATTTCCCATTGATTTTTTTTCTCCAACCTAATTGTCTTATTTGCAAGGAAGAGTTTTCAGAAGAAATTGTTCCAAGTAAATGACACTGATCCCTCATCACAAAACATTCCATTTTCATAGAAAAAGATTTGAGTTTTTTTCAGCATATACAAATACAGTCAGGAAACAAAGGTTGTAGCCCTATACAATTGCAGAATTGATTATTTTACCATCTTGCTTAGAAATAGTTAACATTATGTTTGAAATTGGTGAAGAAAAGGAAATAGAAAAGGTGCCACTTTTGAGTAATTCTACTTGTGGACATTGTAAAACATCAGCTGTCATAGAAACAACACTATGCCAGATGGCAGTTAAATCTGATGTTTTTCATTACAGATTGATGAATCAATAGACATTAGTGAATGTGCCCCGTTAATAGTACTGGTTAGAATCCCTTGAAGAGAAATTTTTAGAACACCTACTAAAACAAACTACTTGAGATGAAATATTCAAATTATAAATTTGAAAAAACAACATACTATGGAAATCTTTACTCATTTTGTGTGTTAGTGCTGCTTTATATCAAGAGTTTACCTGAAAACCCTGAATATAAGCACATGAATTGTTTTATTCCATTTTGCATGGGAAAAACTTAGTTTTGCCTGTAGGCCTGAATTCCACATTAAATTATGTTTTCAAAATGGTGAATTTAATAATAAACACTTAAAATGGAACTCACTGTGTTCTAAGAATGTTGTGAGAAGTTTATATATATTTGCTAATTGTCATCACACAAGTTAATAATCTAGGTACTACTGTTATGTCATCCCATCGATAGCTGAGGAAATGAGGCACAGACTAGTTAGGTAATTTGCCCAAGATCACATAGCTAGGAAGTAGCAGAGTCAAGATTCAAAGACAGGAAATCTAATTCCAGAGTCGTTCTGTTTTTTTGGTGTTTTTTTTTTTGGTGTGAGTGGTTTTTTTTTTTTAACTTTAAGAAAAATTGTGGTAAAACATACATAACATAAAATTTATCATCTTAGCCCTGGCTGGTGTGGCTTATTTGGTTGGAGCGATCTCCCATAAATCAAAAGGTAGCATATTTGATCCTCGGTTGGTCACGTATGGGAAGCAACCAATCCAACCAATCAATGTCTCTCTTCCCCCCTCCCCCTCTCCCTTTCCCCCTCTCCCTCTTCCCCTCCCCCTCTCCCCCACCCTCTCCTTTCTTCTCTAAAAATCGGTTTTTAAAAATTTATCATCTTAACCATTTTTAAGTGTACAGACTGACAAGTGGAATGTGTTAAGTACATTCACATTGTTGTGCAACCAGTCTCCAGAATTCTTTTCATCTTGCAAAACTGCAAACATGTCCATTAAACATGTTCTATCACTTTCTTCCCTTGCCTTTGGCAACTATCATTCTACTTTCTGTCTCTATGAATCTGACTACTCTAGGTACCTCATATAAGTAGAGTCATATAGTATTTGTCTTTTTGTAACTGGCTTATTATAATTAGCATAAAGTCCTCAAGGTTCATCCATGTTGAAGCATGTGTCAGAATTCCTTTTAAAAGCTGAATAATATTTCATTGTTTGTATACAGCATATTTTGTTTATCCATTCATCTTTTGATGGACACTGTGTTGCTTCCACCTTTTGGTTGCTGTGGATAATGCCAGTATGAATATGTGTGTGCAAATAATTGCTTGAGTCCCAGCTTTTAAATTATTTTGGGTACATACCCACAAATGGAATTACTGGCTCATATGGTAATTCTGTGTTTAACTTTTTAAAATTGCCATATTATTTTTTATAGTGACTGCACCATTTTTTTATATTCCTAAACCAACAGGGTACAACGGTTCCATTTTCTCCATATCTTCACCAATATTTATTGTCTGTTTTTTGTTTTGTTTAATAATAGCTATCCTAGAGCGTCGGCCTGCGGACTGAAAGGTCCCAGGTTCGATTCCGGTCAAGGGCATATACCTGGGTTGCGGGCACATCCCCAGTAGGAGATGTGCAGGAGGCAGCTGATTGATGTTTCTCTCTCATCGATGTTTCTAACTCTCTCTCTCCCTTCCTCTCTGTAAAAAATCAATAAAAAATTTAAAAAAAAATAATAATAGCTATCCTAATGGCAGTATCTCATTGTGGTTTTGATTGCCATTTCCCTAATGAGTAGTAATGTTGAACATCTTTTCATGTGCTTATATCTTTTTCTGAGAAATATCCAATTTATCTCTTTTATCATTTGTTGCCTTTGCTTTTGGTGTTATAGAAAGAAACCATTGCCAAATCCAATGCCCCCTATATTTTCTTCAGAGTTTTATACTTTTATCTCTTACTAGAGGCCTGATGCATATATTAATTCTTTTCCTGACTTTTTTGGTAAGAATAAAATTGTGGTTCTTGGGGATAGCCCAGATTCAGTCACTTGAATTATGGCATTTGGTATGGCAAATATGCTGAATGCTAATATATCTGCCACTGAACAAACCTGAAATAGAGTGCTTTACTTCTTATTGGCCAGTGGTCAAAATTTTTTTAATACATACAATGATCTTTTAAAAAATGTATATGGGTAAGAGTGATAAATATTTTGTTTGTAGGTAGAAGTATGATGCAAAGTGTTAAATTGAAATAGTTCTTGTAAATTTTTATTCAGCAATGAGTATTTGTTCCAAGGGCAAAAAATAATTTTATATGGGGCTGAAATTTGTAGTTGGAATTGGTGGAAATCCAAAAAAAAAAAAAAAAAAGGTTAAAAAGAGAGGTAGAGGCCATTTTGTGAAGGCTCCACAGTTTGGAATGAATCCTATAGTCAGTGGAATGCTACTAAAGACTTTCTGAGCAGGATAGTGATATCATGAACACAGTGTTTTAGGAAGTTCAGTTTTGGTAGTGGTATATAGAAAGATTGTCTCAAAGGAAGAGACACCAAGAAATCACTTTGCCTATTGCTGTAATATACACACTAATGATTCCTGAGTTTGAAACTGGCCACCTTAATCTAAAGTGCCTCAGTTTAATCTAGTTTCTCTTAAATTTCCATGCTTAACCTCTCCCAAGAACCCACCATACTGAATTCCTTCCATTGTTACTGTATTTTTCTTCCACATTCTAATACATTCATTTCTCCTTCCCTTATCATCTCTTTCCACCCCTCACCCTCACCTCCTATCTTGATATTAGAGATAGAGAGAGAGCCAGAACCTCTAGTATGCCTAGCTTCTAATCCTGGTTCTGCCCCTTCTTAGCTCTGTGTTTTGGCAATTTACTTAATTTCTCAAAGCCTTAATTTCTTCATCTGTAGAAGGTAAGTAATAATAATAATAATTCCTACCTCATAAGGTCCTTGGGAGAATTAATTGGTAAATATATAGAATATTCTTAAAATGGTGCTTGGCAGTTAAGTATTATATAAATGTTGTTGTCTGGCTCATGTTCATATTCTGATGTCAGTTTAGATTTTACTTCTAGGAAGTCTTTGCTGACCTAGAGCTGGATTAGATACTCCTTCTTTGCGTTTCCATAGATTCCTGTACTTCCCTTTGTCATGTATCATCATTGCCTAGCTGTTTGACTGCTACAGGTTATTTTTCTGCTAGCATCGCACCATCATATCCTCCTTGACTGGCACATAATAACTGCTCAATAAATACTTGTTGTTTAGCATACACACACAGTTCAAATAGAAAATTTAAATTGACTGCAGTGTAGAGAAATTTAGGTGTTGAACTGAACTGTTGAGGTTTATTTCAGAGTTTTATTTTGCAGATTCCTTTGTATAGCTTTGAAACTGTAAAACATTTTATTCTTTTATTTTATTTTGTGTTTTATTTTGTTTGCTGTCACTATTCCTTTTAGTCAGCAAGTCTTTCATCTGGATCGTAACCCAAAAAGTTAAAGTTTTTCAGTTTCATCCTATTTCTATACCCTATTCTGAAATCAAGCTGTTGTACTAAGTGACCTTTTTAGTGTCTGAAGGAATTCATGCATTTGCAGTTTAATTAGTCACTTTAGCTTTAACTGGAATATGAAGAAATGCCCAGAGAGGGTAATTTCCAGGCTGGGCCCTAACCTTGTAAACTATTTTAATGTGGAACCTCAATGATGTAAAATTTTCATTTAAGTCAAAGGAGTGCTTGCTATTCTACCTTAATTGCAGTGTCTGTTTGGAAAGAAAAGATAGCTTGGCTTAAAGATGAAATCAGAAGAGGATGATAGTGTGATTCCAGTCCTGGAGATAAAAAGTCAGTTGGGGATGGTGTGGAGGAAAACCTCAGGATTAATTAAAAGTGGCTGAGTGGCAACAACCAAGTGGAAAGGATGAATGGCTGAGGCCCTGGAGTCTGTAGCAAGGAGACCATTGGTGGCCAAGTCAAGACCTTTAAAAGGGGCCCAGTGTCGGTGCACTAGAAGAGCCTTTGTGTGAGGTATTCCCAATTCTGACATTTATTTATCACCTACTGTATATACTATGTGCAGTGGTCATTGATGGAGGGAATTAAAAATGATATTTCAGGAATGACTATAGTTAAGTTTTGAGGGAATTAAAAGTTATATGTGATTTTCAGCTGCACTAGAGTCAATACCCCTAACCCCCACATTCTTCAAGGATCAACAATCTATATATATAAAAGCCTAAGCAACCGAACGACCAGTCGACCGGTTGCTATGACACACACTGACCACTAGGAGACAGACGCTCAACGCACAGGATCAGGCTCCCTCCTGTCTGGATCAGGCCTGTGGGGATCGGGCTGAAACCAGCTATCCGACATCCCTCAAGGGGTCCTGGATTGTGAAAGGGTGCAGGCCTGGCCGAGGGACCCCACTGGTGCATGAATCCGTGTACCAGGCCTCTTGTCTATATATATAAAAGCCTAAGTGACTGTTACGACTGGAACAACCGATCGACTAGTCACTATGATGCATACTGACCACCAGGGGGCAGGCGCTCAATGCAGAAGCTGCCCCCTAGTGGTCAGTGCGTTCCCACAGGGGGAGTGCCCACTCAGCCACAAGCCGGGCTCACAGCTGGCAAATGCAGCTGCAGCAGTAGGAACCTCTCCTGACTCCGCAGCAGTGCTACCGAGCGACAGCGGCAGGCACAGCAGGCTGGGATGAGCGTGAGCTATGTAACACCAGCTCAGGCTCCTCCCTGGCTGCCTGCCACTTGGCGCACTGCTACATCCCTCGGGGGATGTCCAACTGCCAGTTTAGGCCCAATCCCCGCAGGCCTGGCCTAAACTGGCAGTTGGACTTCCCCCAAGGGGTCCTGGATTGGGAGAGGGCGCAGGCCAGGCTGAGGGGAACCCCCCCCGCCCCCATGCACGAATCTGTGCACTGAGCCTCTAGTATATTAATAACTGCTAACATTCCCACCACCTCCAAGGATATAAACTCCATGAGAACACCGACCATGTCTATTTTGTGTCTGGCACATAGTAGTTGTTCAGTAGATGTTAACTGAATAAGTGAATTTGTTTAACCTTTCCCAGTTTACTAAGTGCCTTCATAGGTATCTCATTTAGTATTTCACCGTTCTCTCCTGTTCACCCCCTTTGTGATGTAAGCAAGATAGATAATTGTATTCATAAGAGTAACAGTATAACTTAAGACCGAATAAATTGAGCTAAATAGAAGTTCAAATATGAGACTGTAAAGGAGGAAAAATTAATCCTAGCTTGGGAGGGCCACAAAGCCTCTCTAAGGACATAGTTTTTAAACCAGGCCTTTTAAGGAGAATAAGATTTTGATAAACAGAGAGTAGAGGAAAACAGGTGCCTGTGTAGCTATATCCTATACCATATGAGTTGTTACACTCTGTTCTGGATCTAGAGTAACCATATATTTTCATTCGCCCTTCTTCTTGTCTCCCTAGTTTTTCGTTTTATTTTTTTCAACAAAGGATCCTTTGGCTTTCTATAACCCATCAGAGGCTATTCCACAATTTGTTTATTCCTTGTTCATACTACTCTTACCCAGTAAGTCTCTTATTTTCTATTTCTGGAAATGAAATACTCTTTTATACTCATTCATATTCTAACATAGAAAACTCAGGGACCTCTCTACAGGGTTATCTCTTCAATTTCTGCCCATCTCTGTGCATTTATACACTTACGCACGTGTTTAGAAAAAAGGGTAGGAAAACAACAAAAGATGAAAAAGAGTTTAAAGTAGGATGCTTGGCAAAAGGAAAAAATAAATGAAGGTTATTAAGGAGAGATTGGCAGGACTTCCTAACTGACTGGATTAGGGGACCAAAGACAAGAAACAGGTAAAAAATTATTGAAATCCGTAGAATGTGTATTTTAACGTAACTTGTAAACTTCCTCCATGCATTTTTCAGGAACTTTGAAAGTCTATGAGTCTGTGAACCTTAACAGAAAACAGCATCTTTAGGTTTCAATGACAGTCTTAATGTCACTGATTTCTCTACTTAAAATTCTTGAATGACCCCCTAACTAGTGTTGCTCAGTAGATAGTGCGCTGGCCCTTGGACTGAAGGGTCCCAGGTTCGATTTCCGGTCAGGCCACATGCCCAGGTTGCGGGCTAGGTCCCCAGTGTGAGACGTGCAGGAAGCAGGCGATCCATGATTCTCTCTTATCATGGATGTTTCTATCTCTCCCTCTCTCTTCCTCTCTGAAATCAATAAAAATATATTTAAAAAAATAATCTAATGACTCACCAAATTAAGATAAGATTCAAATTATTTTACCAAGGCCAAAAAGTCCTACATATCTGACCTACATATTGTGACTACCTGTTTAACTGATGTTAACCACTGTTCCACATTCATATACTAGCCACACAAACCTTATATCTGGTCCTGTCTCAGAGTTTGTGCCCTTGCTCCCTCCTCAACCTGGTTACTCTTCCCTAGTTTCTTGTTTACTCATCATTCAGCCATCAGTTCTTCCAGGACTTACCTAATGGTACTTTTCCCCAGTAACTCTTGTTTTTTTGTTTTTGTTTTGTTTTTTGTAATAGCATGTAGATTGCCTAAAAGTGACTTATTTGTTTTCTTGTTCATCAGTCTTTCTCTTCTAGAGGAATCTTTTTGAATTGGTCCTCGTCTCTTCTTCACTGCTGCAGTCCCATTGCCTAGCCTTCTTATTGAACAGTTTTAACATAGTAAACCAAAACAGGATACATCTTAACTTCAAAAAATAATAATGCTACTTCAGATCTGATTGATTAAGACCTAAGGTTTCTGTATTCTAACTCCCTTTTATAGTGTAAAATGGATTCTCTCAGAATAGTTTTCACTTCAGACTCTCTTAGAACCTATCTCTAGAGAGAAACTTGTATCAACTGAGGCCAAAAACCTGTTGTAGATCAAGTGTTAACATTGTTTCTCTTTTCTGAGGATAAGGAAGCAAACATTGTGGTGTTTCAAATAAATGAAAACTGTAAACCCCCCTTCCTATCTTTTTAACACCATTAGTTAAATTTGAGAGATTTAATAGAATTATGCAATTATTTCAGTCAGGAACTCCAATAATGTGGCTGTGATATAGAGGGATTATTAGTAACATATGAGCCCAGTGTGGGTGTAATATTAATGCCTCCATCAAATTAAATGATATAGGGGGCAGGTGTTTTCAGAGCAGGCTTAGTAAATGCCATTTTGTTAAGTTACCTTAAGAACTAGAGTTTGTGTTCAAGTTTTAGTGAGATAAAGGTATACTTCCTGCTTTCTGTGAATATTTTGATATATGTTTAATATTGTATCATCTGACATCTGAATTATCTATCCTTTTGAGTTTTACAAATCTTCAAACTTAATGCAAACTCCTAAGAATAAATCTCATATCCGAGTATAAATCCTAATTTTAGTTCAATCTTTTTATTCTGCAACGTCCACATTTCATTCTTTTAAGTACAGTCTGTTTCTCAATTTGGCATAGTACCAAGGATATCCATGGATGTTGGTTGCTAAATGTAAAATTCTGGTCACTGAGAGTTATTGCAATTAGTAATAATAGCTATCATTTATTTTGAGTGATTTCAAAGTAGACTTTGCTAGGCAACAATTTATCTTAATAATCTCACAACAACCTTGACAAGTAGGAGCTAACTATTCACATTTCACATTTGAAAAAGAACCTCAGACTACCTTTACTTCCCCAAAATCACACAACTAGAAAGGATCAGAAGTTGATTGATCACCTAGGTGTGTGGGTAACCAAAGCTGGTCATCTTAACACAATGCTTGGCTGCCTATATCATTTAATTTGATGGAGGCATTAATATTACACCCACACTGGGCTCATATGTTACTAATAATCCCTCTATATCACAGCCACATTATTGGAGTTCCTGACTGAAATAATTGCATAATTCTATTAAATCTCTCAAATTTAACTAATGGTGTTAAAAAGATAGGAAGGGGGGTTTACAGTTTTCATTTATTTGCATTGATCTTATGATTGCCATAATTAAACAATAACCTGAGTTTATGGTTCAGAAGCAGAAGCCAACAAAAAAATGTATTCTTAATATTAGCAGCAGCTTAGTGTCTGTGTGTGAGGGGTGAGAGGGGGAATTTGAGAAAGCAGTTACTATGCCAAGAGGTGAGGTCACTTCTGAAGTCTAATTGTCTAATTGTTGGAGTGAGGGGATGACCTGTGCTTATAAAAAGAATTAAGGAGATAACTATACCAAACAATATATAAGCCAGCTGAGTGATAGTTATAATTGCCTCAGTGGCTCAGATAAGAGAGAGCTGTTTGTTGTGGTCTGGAAAACTGCTTGTGAAATTCACTATAGCACAAGATAATCACATGAGTGGAGCTGTAAGTACTGTATACTGAGTGTTGTATCACTGCTTCTCTGGTCTTATTTAAGTTGGGGGTGATAAAAGGGAGAAGTTAACATAGAAGTGAGAGCAAACAGTGAAGCTTTATTTTGACTTTATTTTTACTTTTTACAACACCTGAAATAAAAAGCATTTGTTTCGTTTTGTTTTCAGGCATAATGTTATTCATCCCTTAATTAGAATAGACTCTTCACTGGTATTTTGTCATATTCACAAGGAAAACCAGGGTCAGTATCTGTGTTTTGCTATAGAACAAGTGAAGAGAAGTATACCCATTTTCAGTGTGGCTTCAATATGTATGATCTGAGTTTAAACTGGCTTTATGTTAGAGCATACCAAACTCGGCCATTCAATCCACTTAGATCACAGTGAATGACAATATTTGTCACTCATCCATTCTGTGCACATTGCTTACATATCCTTTTATCCACTAATAGTTTCTTAACTTTTGTAAGTGCTTGTCTCTTTACTAGGACACAGTAAGTTCTTTATTAATAATTTATAAAATTGCTCCATAGTTACCTTTAATGTTTGCTTAGGCTACTAGGAATGCCCACTAAGTTACATAAGCATTTTAGTAAATGAATTTAATGTCTTTAATTTCAGAAGCATTGAGTGCAGAATGTGAAACTGGCAAAATTAGGTTTGCAAAGGCATTTGAAGTCATGCTATAGTGATTCTGATCATCTTTTTTATTTTTTATAAAGAAGACTTTTTAAAAATATATTTTTTTATTAATTTCAGAGAGGAAGGGAAAGGGAGAGATGGAAACATCAGTGATGAGAGAGAATTATTGATTGGCTGCCTCCTGCACACCCCCTACTGGGGATTGAGCCTGCAACCCAGGCATGCCCTGACCAGGAATCAAACCAGGAATTGAACCACGATCTCCTGGTTCATTCGTAGGTCGATGTTCAACCACTGAGCAACACCGGCCAGGTTGATCATCTCTTAAGAGAACCAAGATGGAATAAGCATTCTTCTTAATACTAGGCGAAGTTTCCTTTTTTTCGTGTGCCTTGAAATTCACCATGAGTTTTGGTTAAAGTAAGGAGGATAATAAGTACCCACCTGAACACTGATCTATACATTTATTCAGGCATTTTTCTGTTGACATATATTAAATTAGTCTCCTAGACTAGCCATGGAGAAAGAAGTAGGTATAATCAGTCAGTGTCTAACATTTGAACTGTCTGAAAGTGGACTTG
This sequence comes from Myotis lucifugus, assembly GCF_000147115.1. Lineage (NCBI taxonomy): Eukaryota > Metazoa > Chordata > Mammalia > Chiroptera > Vespertilionidae > Myotis > Myotis lucifugus. The sequence goes on along the minus strand of NW_005871163.1, from coordinate 2,137,814 downwards.
GTTTTATGGGAACTTCAAATGAGACTCTATATATGTATACTTCAGAATATGTATGTATGTAATATATAGGGTGTCTCCAAAAAATGTATACACACTTTAACAGCTGACAACTCACTTAGTTTTCACTCCTTTTCAGGTTTTACTGATTTGAAATAATGGGTGAAGCCAGACTAAGATTTGAACAAAGAAAATGTATCCTAACCCTAGCCGGTTTGGCTCAGTGGATAGAGCGTCGGCCTGCAAACTGAAGGGTCCCTGGTTTGATTCTGGTCAAGGGCACATGCCCAGGTTGCGGGCTCCATCCTCAGTTGGGGATGAGTAGGAGGCAGCTGATCAATGATTCTCTCTCATCATTGATGTTTCTATCTCTCTCTCCCTCTCCCTTTCCTTCTGAAATCAATAAAGATATATTTAAAAAAAGAAAATGTATCCTAAAGTACCACTAGACTTTTTTTTTATGGGGATACATAAAAGATAAAGTTTACAGTACAAAACCGGCAATAGTCAACAAATAGAGGTCACACAAATACCAAACAAAATGATTCTTGATATTTGTGATTCCATTGCTTCACATTATCAGCAGTGCCCAGACCAGAATGGTCATTGGTTTGAAAGCAGGCATTGCCCAGCCAGCGTGGCTAAGTGGTTGAGCATCGATCTATGAATCAGGAGGTTACGGTTTGATTCCCAGTCAGGGCACATGCCCAGGTTGCGGGCTTGATCCTCAGGAGGGGACATTCAGGATGCAGCCCATCAATGATTCTCTCTCATCATTGATATTTCTATCTCTCCTTTCCTCTCTGAAATCAATAAAAATATATTATTAAAAAAACCAGGCATTGACAAAAGAATTATTCATTTCTGTGGATTCTTTTAAATTTTGAAAATGAACTGTATATTAATAAACACTGTCACCAATCATTCAAAGTATGTATACATTTTTTGGAACACCCTGTATATCAGAATTAGTGGCCATGATGTACTTTGAAGAAACTGCTAAGAGCCAGAAATTCTAACCACTTCTTAAAAGGCCAGTTAGCTAAACATATTTAATTAGGATTAATTTATTTAGTTGATTTACCACTTAGAATTAACTGTGAGTAAAGGAAGAGATACAAAAGAGATGGAGAAAGGTTTAGAATTGGAGGGTCCTAAGCTGTCAGTGGAAGAGGGAGTGGTAGGCTTCCCAGTTTTACCTTGGGTGACCCTAAATACGGCTCACTAATTCTGAGCTGCTTTGGAGAGCCAGTGGAGAGAGATTGTATTACAGCCTAGTAGTATGTTACTCAGTTCATCTGGAGGCCACCATCCTCTTCCAGGTCATAGGTGGTATCTCTTAGTGTCATTCCGAGGTAAGGACTATTTCATGGCAGACAGCCTGAAGCTGCTGGTAGCAAAGAGGCATTTAGTGGTCAGCTTTGGGAAATCTGATTCCCGGAAAGAGTGGAACATCATAAACTATGTAGAGTGTGTAAGTTTCACCTGTTACGCAGTTATATGGAAATAAAGAGCTAAGAAGGGTCTGGCTAAGTAGAATTGAGAGAAGATATTTATAAACAGACTTTAAATATTTACAAAATATTTTAAAAGCAGGTTTTTACTTTGTTATTGTTTTCTTATTTTAAAATTTGTATTTATTGATTTTAGAAAGAGAAACATATAATTTGTTGTTCCACTTATTTATGCATTCATTGATTGCTTCTTGTATATGCCCTGACCAGGGATCAAACCCACAACCTTGGTGTATTGGGACAATGCTCCCACCACCTGAACCACCTGGTCAGGGACTACTTTATGTTTTTAACCAGGATAGCATGAACTGGCATCTTTAAAAGCCTGGCATTCGATCTAAAAATGTTACCAAGTCATCTTTTCAAATATAATGGATAAACTGTATTATAGCAATAATTTCCCTCGCCCACTTGTGTTTTTCAGAAAAAATTTAAATATATACACAAAAATTAGAAGTAAATGATCACCTACCACCTAGATTTGATCATTGTTAAGGTTTTGCCATATTCTATAGATATGGTTTATTTATTAGTTTTGTTGAACACTTTGGACATTTGAGACATTATGACATTTCTTTCCTAAATACTTTAACATGCATCTCTAAAAACTGAGGACATTTGCTTATATAACCAAAATATCATTATTATACTATACAATAACTTCTTAATATCATCTATTATTTATGTGTAGCAAGATACTTAACCACTTATTTTAGTCTGTTTTTCCTCACTCTAGTAATCCTTCCTCCCCCAGGGCTTTATTTTTCCTGATCACTTTGCCATGGACCTGATGCCCAGCAGCAGTTGATGAAATTGTTTGAATATTCATATGGTTTTAAATTTGGAAACCTCTAGCCCAGTCAGTGTGGCTCAGTAGTTAAGCATCAACCCATGAACCAAGAGGTCCTGGGTTTGATTCCTAGTCAGGGCACATGCCCGGGTTGTGGCTCGATCCCCAGTAGGGGGCCCTGCAGGAGGCAGCTGGTAGATGTCTCTCATCAAAGTTCCTCTCCCTCTATCCTTCTCCCTTCCTCTCTCTCTAAAAATCAATAAAAACATATTGTATAAATTTGGGAACCTCTAGAATAATAGTTCTCCACCTCTAAAATTACACACCTACACAAACTTTTCCCCTTTTCCTATTTCATTTTCTCCTTAACAGTTATCACTGTCTCACATACTATCTAATTTATATTGGTTTTGTCTGTCTCCCCCACAAAGGGATGTAAGCTCCATGAGGATAGAGATTTTTGTCTGACTTGTTTGTCGCTGTAACTAGGGCCTCTCTTAGGCCATAGGGCTTCTTATTGCAAATTAGAAAAAAAAAGTCTCCTTTCGAGGAGATTGCAGCCTTACACCAGGGATGTAGCTTAGCTAGCAATGGCTTTCAGGCTCATCCAGCCTCCTCAGCCAGGAGCCCTTATACAAGCCAAAATTGAACAACTGTTATATGACAGTCCTATGTGCATCCATAGTGCTTACAACAGTGCTAGCATGTAGCAGGCACTGAATAAATTTTTGTAGAATGACCAAATAATTCAGAGTGAAGGAGGGAGTGGCTATGAGATGAGAAGGTAGGCAAGAAACTAGATCTATGTATGGTATTAGGGATTTCTAAGGAGTTTGATTTTTTTTTTCCCTACTAGCAGTTAGCTGGGAAGTCCCTTGGAATACTTTGAATCATAATCTTCTGTATTTTTTAATAAGCAGTGCAAGTAATTCTGTGGTAGGGAAAGGCCAATTTAGTTGAAGTCCAATTTAACAATACTTTTGGACCATGGCCCCAGGGATCTGTCTCCTGCCTTCTTTACCCTTCTCTATTTGGCATTGCTAGGTATGTTGGTTTACCATCTGTCAAGCTCTGTGTGAGGGCCTTTGGGATAAGCTATATATAAAGCAAACATTTTTTTCTTGCAACCTCAAATCCAGACACAGTAGGGTAGAATTTTAAAATCAGGTTTGTTGCAGAAAACCCAGGACCTCAGGTCCTTGTGATTGAATAGTGAGGGCTGGAAAAGGTGGGGGAAGTGAGAGTATCTGATAATTATTCTATTTAGGAACTTCCTGTGTGAATTAGTCAAAACCATCTCATTTTTCATCAGTTCCCATCTTCATACCCCAAAACACCAACCTTCACTGTTGTAATTTAGGGTTCTCTGTTTATTTAGGAGGTGACAGCTGGGATCTTGGCATTAAGTGACTGAGCTTTTGTTTCGCTTTCATGCTGATGTTTTTTTGGCAACCATGGCCACATTTGAGAGTTCACTTTCTCTCTGAAAGGTTTCATTGGCAGTTTTTTCTTACTGACTTTCTCTTCTGTGATCGGATAAGGATATAGCTTGAAAAAGAAGGAAACTGCAGAGATTTATTGATGGAGTTCCTGCCCCATCCTGCCCTAGACCCAGGACCTGCATGCCTCTGATGAATCACTGCTGTTAGTATTTAGTATTTACTGATCCTTACTACATCCTCGTACTGTGCAAAACATAGAATCTGCCCAAGGGACTTCATAGCTAAATCACCCACTTGACCTATTGGCTTTCTCCCTCCCTCATCTTTGTTGGTGGCTACAGGGAGGAAAATGGGAGATACAAAATTTTAAGCAAGAGGAAATCTAGACTATGTCGCTTTATTGCTGCCTGGGATGTAGCCTGGGAGTTCAGATGCAAGGATTTGATGCTTTGTGCAGCTGCCATAAATCACCTGCTCTTGTTGGAGTGAGGATGAAGTATTTCCACATGGTTGCTCAAGTCTCTCTTTGCCCTGGTGCTCCCTCCCTCTTCTTCATTAATTGCTTAGCAGTTGCTGATGCAATTAAAACGGGATGTGTCTGCAGCCTTGGTGGTTTGCTGTCAGAGCCCTCTCTCTAAAGTCTTCATCTTGTTGCTAGGGATGGGTGAACATTTGATTCTGAAGCAAGAGGAGGGAGGGATCTGTGGCTGCAGTTAAGTGTGTTTTTCTAAAAAGCAGCAGCTTGCAGAGCTAGATTTCTCCTGACACTCTAATCATTTTACTAAGACAAACCCTTGTCCCTTGTGTTGTTCATTATTAGGGCTTATATTTGGCAACACAGTATATAGAAATGAATCCTGCTGAATTGCTCTTGGTGATATAGAAAGTGCTTTTTACTTTTTAAATAACAAGAATAAGATGGAAACAGCAGTCTCAAAATGCAGAAGAGTCAAAACCAAATGTATGTGTTTCCATGGGAAAACAAGAACCTGGAGATGTTAAGAGGACTAGATTGTCGCATTTAGTCTGTTTTGGGTCACTGAGTAGAAAATACACTATACCTGCTATTATGTATATCTCCCTCCTGGCCAGCATTTTCAGCCTCCTTCTGACTTGTTCCTTTTGCTTGTTTGCAGATTTTAAAATGCCGCAAAAAGCTCAGAGGATCAAACCATTGTGTTTCTACTCATTTTCTGGTACAGGAGGGTTGACTCCTTGGCCAGTGCTGCTTGGTAATCATGTGGCAGGTGGGTTGGTGTGTGACATGAATTCTCCATCTGCTAACTTGCAGCCCAGACCACTCTATGTGTTTGCCAAGTTCAAAGAGAAATCACACTTTCTACCACAGTGACAGTCAAAGTTCAGTGTGCATGGGAATCACCCGGAGAGCATGTTAAATACAGGTTTCTAGGCTGAACCCCCAGTAAATCTGGGATGAGGTCCATATGTGTTGTTTTTAATCCTCACCCGAGGATATTTTTTTCCATTGATTTTTAGAGAGAGTAGAAGGAAGGGGGAGAGATAGAGAGAGAAACATCGATATGAGAGAGACACACTGATTGGTTGCCTCCTGCATGTGCCCTGACTGGGGTAGGGGATCGAGCTTGCAACCATAGCACATGCACTTGACCAGAATCGAACCCAGGACCCTTCAGTCTGAGGACGGATGCTCTATCCACTGAGCCAAACTGACTAGAGCCATATGCATTTTTAACAAACCCCCAGGAAGTGATGATGTTGCCAATCTGGAGACCACACTTAGAGTAGTAGGTCCAGGGATAATGCCTTGCACATAGTTAAGACTCAGCAGTTGGTGATTCAATTTGATTTTTCAGGAAGTTAGGTCTCTCTTAGGATGTGATAGATTCCAAAGATTTTTATCTGCTCTTACTTTCAAGCAAAGCTAGTCTATTGAAATTATTATCTGAATTTTTAACTTTTAGCCCTCTCCCCCACTCCCACCCCCACCCCCAGATCTCTTATAAGATCAACCATGTTCGTTGCTAGCTCTGTGTCTATTAGGTTGATTGATTCTGATTAAGCAAAGATATAGTTACTTTGAAACTTAAATATTTTATATTTATATATAATTAGACAACTGACCTGATATTATCTACCTGGATAACAGGTTTCATATTTTTTCCTAAGGTCTAGGGCAGTGGTCGGCAAACTGCGGCTCGCGAGCCACATGCGGCTCTTTGGCCCCTTGAGTGTGGCTCTTCCACAAAATACCGACTTCTGCGCATGGGCCACGAAGTTTCAATCACACTGTACATGCGCGCCCGCACGTGGTATTTTGTGGAAGAGCCACATTCAAGGGACCAAAGAGCCGCATGTGGCTCGGGAGCCGCAGTTTGCCAACCACTGGTCTAGGGGAAGTGTGTTTCTTTGTGAACTCTAATTTATTAAATTCCTTCACCCACCTGATTTGGTCAAATCACATTCTGACCTGGCAGTGGGGATGACTATTGTTTCTTCTTATTAATAGATTTTATTTTTTAGAATAGTTTTAGATTTTCAGAGAAGTTGAGAAGATAGTATAGAGAATTCCCATATACCAGTATTCTCATAAGATCCAGTTTCCCTATTATTAACATCCCCTACTGTTAGTGTGATACATTTGTTACAATTAATGGACCAATCAGTATTGGTATTAGTATTGACTAAAGTCTATATCTTATTTAGATTAATTTACTTTTTTCCTGTTCCAGAATCATATCTAGAATACCACATTATATTTAGTTGTGTCTCCTTAGGTTCCTCTTGTCTGTGGCAGTTTCTCAAATTTTCCTTGTTTTGATGATCTTGTCAGTTTTGAGTACTGGTCAGATATTTTGTAGGATGCTCCACTATGGGGATTTGTCTTAGTTTTTCTCATGATAAGATGGCATAATGGGTTATTGGGAAGATAACCACAGAGATAAAGTGCCATTTTTATCACATGATATGCTTAATACATACTACTGACATGATTTATAACTATTGATGTTGGCCTTGATCACCTAACTGAGACAGTGTTTGTCAGGTTCCTCACTTTTGTAAAGTTACCTTTTTTCCCCTCCTCTTTCCATATTGTACTCCGGAGAGAAGTCACCATGCACAGTCTACAGCGTAAAGAGTGGAGAGTTAATTGTGCTATACCTCCTTAAGAGCAGAGTATCTTCATAAATTACTATTTGGAATTTTACATGGGAGATTAGTCTCTCCTCCTCCATTTATTCATTTATCTAGTCATTTATATCAGTACTAGAAGCCCAGTGCATGAAATTCGTGCACGGGAGGGGGGGGGGTGTCCCTCAGCCCAGCCTGCACCCTCTCCAATCTGGGGCCCCTCAGAGGATGTCCGACTGCCGGTTTAGGCCCGATCCCACTGGCAGTCAGACATCCCTCTCACAATCCGGGCTCCCAACCGCTCTCCTGCCTGGCTCCCAACTGCTCACCTGCCTGCCTGCCTGATCACCCCCTAACCACTCCCCTGCCAGCCTGATCGACACCTAACTGCTCCCCTGCCGGCCCAATCGTCCCCAACTGCCCTCCCCTCCCGGCCTGATCGCTCACAACTGCCCTCCCCTGCCGGCCCGGTCCCTCCCAACTGCCCTCCCCTGTAGGCCTGGTCCCTCCCAACTGCCCTCCCCTGTAGGCCTGGTCCCCTCAACTGCCCTCCCCTGCAGGCCTGGTCACCCCCAACTGCCCTCCCCTGCTGACCTGGTCACCCCAACTGCCCTCCCCTGCTGGCCTGGTCGCCCACAACTGCCCTCCCTGCTGGCCATCTTGTGGCTGTGGGTGCGGGTGCCACCATCTTTGAGGGCGTGGCAGTCAATTAGCATATTCCCTCCTTATTGGCTGTGGGTGCGCCATCTTTGAGGGCATGGCAGTCAATTAGCATATTCCCTCCTTATTGGCTGTGGGCGTCGCCGTCTTTGGGGGCAGAGCAGTCAGTTAGCATATTCCCTCCTTATTGGCTGTGGGCGCCACCATTTGCGACAGCTTGAGGGTCAATTAGCATATTCTCATTTTATTAGATAGGATGGACTCATGGATATATGTTTTATATTTTGGGGTTATAAATTCAATACTACTTTATTGTGTTATTTCAAATTGTTCCCAACTTTTAGTCATTGGGGAGGCCCTTTTCAGTCAGGTTTTTTGTATTCCCTTTAAACAATAATCACCTAGGTGTGGTTTGTGGCGGCGGCGCGCGCGCGCACCACCACAACAAGGGGCACGGGTGTGAATTTTTGGGAAATGGAAAAAATTTTTTGGGGGCCCGGGGTTTTTTGGACCCCTTTTTT
>NW_005871163.1:2100114-2129679 GCF_000147115.1 Myotis lucifugus | reverse complement strand
CACACACACACAGGCACATGCATGAATGTTCGCCCATGCATACATTCTTGTGTGCATGGTTGTTTGAGCACTTTTTCGCATTCTGGCACTGCAAAATGCAGTAGACTCCTCTTGTATAAATATTTCCTGCCCCAGCTCGGGAATCAGCCATTTCTCTCTAAGGAACCCTGATTCCTTTCTTTGGAGAACTAGAGGCCCGATGCACGAAAATTCATGCGAGAGTAGGCCTGCCTTCCTCCAGCTGCCGGCATCAGCTTCCCTCCGGCCCTGGCTTCGTCAGGAAGGACGTTCAGAACGATGTCTGGTTTAATTAGCATATTACCCTTTTATTAGTATAGATAGTATTAGAAAACAAGATCTAGCCACTAGGCATGCTTTTTGCTACTGGAGTAAGGCCATTATTTTTTAAACAAACATATTATTACCATTATCTTAATTTTTTTTATAGTACAGTAGTTCCTCTTTATCTGCAGTTTTACTTTCCATGGTTTCAGTTATCAGCAGTCAACCATGGTCCAAAAACATAAAATTCCTGAAATTAACAATTTATAAGTTAAAATGCATGCCATTCTGAGTAGAGTGATAAAATCTCCATGGTGTATACACTACCTGCCCATTAGTCACTTGGCCATCTTGGTTATCGGACTGTTATTGTATCACAGTGCTTGTGTTCAAGTAACCTTTATTTTAACTTAATGGCCCCAAAGCACAAGAGTAGTGATGCTTGCAATTTGGATATGCAGAAGAGAAGTCATTAAATGCTTACTTTTAAGTAAAAAGGCATGTACTAGTATATATAGGGAAAAACATCATATGTGTAGGATTCAGTACTATCTGCAGCTTCAAGCATCCACTGGGGGTCTTGGAACATTCACCCTACTGGATAAGAGGAAACTACTATATTAGTAAATAGACCAATTTGTTGCTATTAAACTTAAATATAGTTCCTACAGAGGTTGAGACTACATTGTGTACAAGATCTATATTAATCCTTCAAATGCTTATTATTTTAGATAGGCTTATGTAGTTTAAATCAAATTTCTCCCTTTAAGAGATTTTCCTAGTACTGAGTGAGCCTTGACTATTGTGTCTGAGAATGCTGGAACAACTGTAGGCATTGAAGAGCAACAAGACATCAGGGAACCAAGGGAAGACTAGAATGTTCCCTGCTTACACAGTTTTTATTAAAGGAGAAAAGGAGATAATGTCCCAGAACACCAGTGTTTTGAACATTAACACCTAGAGGTTGGCTATGGGAAGAAAACAGAAGGTTGAAGCAGAAATTGCCTAATGATCAAAGAAGGGATTTGACTCCTCAGTATATAGCATTTTACACTTATGAAATTTCTGCATTGTAAATCTTATGGAAACAGAATGGAAGTAATAATCATTGTGGAAGTTCTTTTATTTCCTCTGGGAAGTTGACATCTTTGTTTTCTCCTGATACTGAATTCCCTCTTCTTTTTTAGGGTTTTGTGTGCTATTAATTATATAAATAAACTAGAGGCCCGGTGCATGAATTTGTGCACAGGTGGGGTCTGGCTGGCCCACCCCAATTGGGGCTGATTGGGCTGGGCCGGCGGGGGAGTGGATGCGGGAGGTTGGCCGGCTGGCTCGGCCCCTGATTGGGGTGGGGGTGGGGGGGCGATCGGGGTGGGGGCCAGCCTGTGGTAGGGGTCACGGGCAGTTGGCCATCTGTCCCTGCCCCCTGGTCAAACTCCCAGTCAAGGGGACAATTTGCATATTAGCCTTTTATTATATAGGAAGAGATCCTGGGCAGTATGGCTGTGTGTAGGACTGTGTGTTTACAAAAAGAAGTTTTTGAAATTTTGGCAAGGTGAACTTAATGATATAGTCACTCGAACTTTGCCAATATTTGGAACTTTTAATCTACATTCCAGCCAATCAAGCTGGCTTTACTCAACTGAAAAGATATAAATATGAAAAGAATTACTTGATATAATTGAGAAATTATTAAAATTAGAGACAAATCAGGATTAGGCACCTTAAGAAATCAAAACCCTTGGTTTGGCTTCTTTTAGGTTTAATTTTATTTATATCAGAACTTGCATATGTAAATATGGTTTTTGTTATTAATAACTACTGTTTATTCAGTGCCTGCTTGCTGCCAATTTCATGAGGCTTTCTTTAAATATTAACACTGACTTGAGGCTAGCTTAAATGTATTATAAATCTGATACAGACTTCTATAGTCATGTGCTTCTCAGTTTCTATGTCAATTAAGAATTCATCATCAATTTCTTCTAAAAATTAAAAGAGTCAGTACACATCATTGTCAAAATTATATTCAACAATGGGGCCTAGAATTTTTTTAATTTGGCTAAACTATCTTTCTTGTCTGAAAAGCAAGAATAAACTTGCAGTGTCTTGAAAAATGTACTTCCCATACACCATCTATGAAGCTACTGGAAAATGTACTTCACAAAATAAGGGTGTAAAACTGGAAAGAGGTAAACGTGAGAGGAAACAGGAAATCCAATAAACAAGAAAGACTAGGGCAGTGGTCAGCAAACTGCGGCTCACGAGCCACATGCGGCTCTTTGGCCCCTTGAGTGTGGCCACGAAGTTTCAATCGCAGTGTACGTGCGCGCCCGCACGTGGTATTTTGGGTATTTTGTAGAAGAGCCACACTCTAGGGGCCACAGTTTGCCTACCACTGGACGAGGGCATTCCTTAGAATAGTGGAGATTTCAGATAACAGTTTACCAGCACTGAGGGGTCAGCCAGTCCACATTGGAGAAGATGCGAAGTCTCCAAAAGAGACTTCTTTAGGAAGGTGTACTAGAATACTTGATGGGTCTAAATATCTTGAGAGAAAATTCATACAGTTGACAAAGATTTTCTGGGGTGAAATGTTGATGAATATGTAGAAAATCTAAGCAAATGAATAAAAAAGATAATAGTTACAGGAAAAGCAAAGAGTTGTGCAGGAAAGAAAAAAGCATCATGGTTTACTGTATGACTCAAGTGTAAATAAGGCTTACATAGTCATTGTAATGTATACTGAATATTGAACTAATCAAAATTACAGTCATTATATAGGGTAGTTAAGGAGATAGAAAGGATGTATGTGTATGATGAATACTAAAGGAGAAAATATATCTAAATCATCTTTCAAAGTGGTAAATCAATAAGTAGCAACACAAGCAGTCTTTTAGAAACATGGAGCTCAGTTCCAAAATAATCGGTTAAAAGATCTGCAAGTGGTTTGCCTGGAGGGAGTAGAAGTGGGACAACAACAGGGGCAAGGGCTTCTGTTTTTCTTAACAAACTTTGTAGATCTCTAACTCTTTCAGCTCACTTTGATTTTTAAAAATAACTGTGTACCTAGGAGGAAAATGTTAAAGGAAAAAAACACACACGCTTAGTTTAAAACACAATTATTCTCTAACCAAATTTTACTGTGGTAAGAATCTTAGTTCAGTGCATATATCTGTGTTTCAAATTTCTGTTTTATCAGTTAATATGCTTTGGCTGCCCATAAAAGAAACCCTATTTTTAAATGGCTTAACCCTACTAGACCGCTGTACCAATTTTTCAGTAATTTCCGAATCTGCCGCTATACCGCTGTACCTAATTTTCGGTACTTTGCCTAGACTTATTTTCTACAATGTCTCTAAGTTCCATCTTATTCTAACCACTTGTTTGCATGTAACTAACATTTTTCTATATCGTGTTGGTTTTTTCTCTTTAATGCTCAGGAGCCCAGGTATAGGGGACAGTTAGGTTCAGGACCTCAGGTCTAGTATGATTAATAAGGAATTTCAGAGCTAGGTCAGGTTTGGGGGGTTTTGTTTGTTTTGGATAATGTGATGACTGCAGCTTTGTAAGCATTTCATCCAAATAGCACCACATGAGGATGAGGTTAAGAAGGGAAACCTGCTTTATTTCCTAGGAGCAAGAAGCCTTTTCCAGAAGCTCGAAGCAGACTTTGGTCCTCACATCTCTGACCATATTGGGTCATAAGCCCTTTTTTAAACAAGTCACTGACAAGGGGAATGGGATTTCTGTGATTGTCTTTGATTGATCGTCGCAGGTGAAATGTACGTGAGGTGTCAATCACAATATCTTCTACCCCAGTCATTACCTAGTAAGTGCTTACTGAGAACCCACTGTTCTTTCAAGAAGCTTTACTGCTTAAAGGAAAAAAGAAAATAAGTGGATAAAACAACTGATCATCAATATGGGCAGTGCCACAGGTACCCAGTAAATATTTATTGAGTGAATTAAGTAAATGTAAGTAAAACTTTTTGACATAGATATGTGGTTTAGGAGTTCTAAATTAGGGAAAAATACATGAAGTTTAGATTAGACCAGGAAGCTTCTTGAAGAAAAAAGACTTGAACTACTGTTTACTCATTAGCTAGTCACAGTGCTGTCCTACTAGAATAAATATACTTTTGTCCAGTGGTGTGCTGGTAAATGTTTAACGAGCCTGGAGGGGAGGGTACAGGGCTTATCTGTAGTGTTTACCAATTTCCATGGCATAAATAATCTTACCCTGGCCAATTTCAGTATATCAAGATGGAATCAACTGCCTTGCACATCACTGCTTCTCTCTAACAGCATTTTTAAAAAAATATATTTTTTTTATTGATTTCAGAGAGGTGGAGAGAGGGAGAAAGATAGAAACATCAGTGATGAGAGAGAATCAAGGGCACAAATTCGTGCACCTTGAAAGGAACTGTAGGCCACAAGGCTGTGGTGGGCACAGGGGCGGGTCTCGGCCCATCCTCTGTTCCCACTGCCGGGCCCCTCCTGCTGTGGCCCCTGGTCCCCTGTCTGCTGGCAGCCCCATTCCTGCTGTTCCCATGTGCTGATGGCATTGGCCCCACTCGCACCCACTGATGGCGCAGAGCGATTGGGGCTGGCGTCAGCAGCAAATGCGAGCGGGGCCAGCACCATCAGTGGGTGCGAGCCACAGCTGCTGCCCTGATCGCCCCTCAGGAGCAGGGGGAGGTGGAGAAGCCCTCAGGGGCGATTGGGGCCAGCAGCCGCCGCTTGCTGGTGGCGCCTAGTGATTGGGACTGGCGCTGGGTGCTGGCAGCAAGAGCGAGTGGGGCCGGCGCCGGCAGTGGGTGCGAGTGCCAGGCAGGATCATGGCGTGTGGAAGCAAAGAATTTTCAGTAACCACCAGAGGCTCACCCCAATGACAGCGACCGGTGCCCTGCCTTGGTCTGGCACCCCCGCTCACCTGCTCCACCATCCTGCTGCGGCCAATGCCTGCCATGTTCCGTGCTCTGCCACCTTCTGCTGACACCCCCCATGTTCTGTGTGTGCCCCCTGTTGGTTAGTGCACATCATAGCAACCAGTTGTTTGGTTGTTCTGTCATTCTGTCTATTTGTATATTTGCCTTTTATTTACATAGGATTGATTTCAGGGAGGGAGGGAGAGGAGAGAGAGATAGAAAGAAATATCAATGATGAGAGATAATCATTGATTGGCTGCCTCCTGCATGTGCCTTGACCAGGACTCAAACCATGATCTCTCTCTCTCTCTCTCTCTCTCTCTCTCTCTCTCTCTTTTCTCTTTTTAAAAATATTTTTTTATTGATTTCAGAGAGGAGGGGAGAGGGAGAGAGATAGAAACATCAGTGATGAGAGAGAATCATTGATCGGCTGCCCCCACACTGGGGATTGAGCCCACAACCTGGGCATGTGCCCTTAACTGGAATCGATCTGGGACTCTTCAGTCCTCTATCCACTGAGCCAAACCAGCTAGCGCGAACCATGATCTCTTAGTTCATATGCTCAACCACTGAGCCACATCGGCCAGGCTCTAGCAGCATTTTTAATATTTAGAATTAACCTACTAAAACCACATATTGATAAAGGAAACATTTAGCTTTCTTAGCCTTGTAAATGATCAAGGATAAAATCTAGATTACCAATATAAGGTAGGTAGTTTTAGTGTTTTGGACAGTGGTGTGTTGGAGAATTATAATTTTAAGGTAGTATTAAGTACTGGTCTTTGTAGATTTTGGGAAATGAAAAGGCCTTGCTGTTAGTTTTTAGGTGCTGGATGAAATGTTACTAATTCAGTATTTATGGAGCACCAACTGTGTGCTATGCGCTATAAAAACAAAAATAAATAAGACCAGAATCTCAAGGGCCTCCCCCAGTGTGTTGGGAAGACAATTATCAACAGATAACTTTCATTGGAAGAAGAGTATTAAGGGCTCTTGAGTTTTAAAGTGCCATGAGAACACAAGGAGAGGACAGCTAAATTTGGGGACATCATGGAAGGGCATACTTGAATTAAATCTTGAAAGGAAATATGGCATTTCCATCAGAGACAAAGGAAAGGGATCATCTCAGGCAGTAGGAACAACATGTCCCTAAATGCTGAGAGATGAAAAATCTGACATTTTGTATGCTTTTACTTAGATTTGCAGGTAAAGTTCAGGATGGGTAGACTATAGAGAAGAGAAAGAAAAATAAGCCAAGGTCAGATTGTAAAAGGCCTTAAATTATAATAAGTTTGGATTTCATTATTAAATATGAAACGCCTTACTATAAATAAGATTTTAATTTGTAAGTTTCTGTTTCTCTATCTCTTTATCTAAACTGGGTGTTTATCATTTTTTACAATTATGTTAATTTGGTGGGAGAGTTGCTTTGCCATTTTAATTTGTGCCTTTCTAATTGTTAGTGTGGTTGAATATTTAAAAATATATTGATATTTGTATTTTTTCTATATATTGCTTGTTCATATACTTTACTCAATTTTATATGGAATCTTTTATTTTTCTGAATTATTTATATAAAATATAGACATGAATCTTTCATTTTAGGGTGGTTTTTCTTTTAGGACTGTAATTCTAGCCTTTGTAGTGGATGGATTGGAAAAAGGAGAGACTATTTTCAGTTTAGCCAATTGCGAGATCTTGCAATAACCTATAGCCATAGACGAGTGATGATGTGGAGCTGAATGTGGCAATGGGAAAGGAAGAAGGCAGATTAGAGATCAATGACTTCATAATGGATCTTAGATTAAATTCCCATACTAATGCCTTTTAATTTAGTGCTCTTTCTTATATACATCCTTGTCTCCTTTACTTTCCTTTCTTTTAATTCTATGAAAGAAAAATGAGAATTTTATACAGCAGTGTCTACAGTAAGGTTAAAATGAACTAAGGACCTCACTCAAGAATCTTACATATGAATGTTTTTTATCTGCTCTCAGGGTATGAATAACTCCTAAGTGAAGCATGAATGCAAAGGGAAGAAACATAAAGAAAAAGAGTGATAGTTTTTACTAAATAAAATTTAAAAATTCCTTTTTATCTAAAAAGATTATAAGCATCCCCAAAGAATCCTGCTTCACTGCAGTCCTCTCAAGCAATATCTGTCCTTTCTCTCACATTCATGTACCACTGAACATAAAAGTGGGGTTGGTATCCTTTTTCTTTCTTGCCACTTGCAAATCATTGTCTCTCCTTTTTCTCTAAAACCTCCCAGGATTATGTCTTGTTATGTCTGTTTCAGTCATCTTTAGTTTCTTCATCATTCTTTAATGTGTATGTTTACTTCATTTACATTTAATGTAATTTCTGGTGAGATTCATGCCTACCATTTTGCTATTTATTTTCTATGTCGTGTCTTTTTTGTTCCTCTACAACAGTCTTTGTTAAATAGATAGGTTCTAGTGTACCAGTTTAATCCCCTTGTAGTTTCCTATAATATTTTTAGTTATTTTCTTAGTAGTACACTACTAAGATTACACTAACATCCTATCCAATAAAGAGGGAATGTGCAAACTGACCGTCACACTGTCACAAAGATGGTGGCACCCATAGCCACAAGATGGCGGCGCCCAGTCCCCTCAGCCCCACCGGAGTCCCCCAGTCCTTTCAGCCCTGCCGGGGGCTCCATAGGTGCTCAGGCAAGCCTCGGATGGCGGCTGCTCAGCTACCCAGGGCTGCCCGAGGCTCAGGTAACCAGGGCCGGCTGAGGTTTGCACTGCTGGCAGTGGCAGCAGCAGAGGTGTGATGGGGGCATCGCCTTCCCCTGATCAAAGGGTCGCCTCCAGCCCCTGAGGGCTCTGGGACTGTGAGAGGGGGCAGGCCGGGCTGAGGGACCCCCCCCTCCAGTGCATGAATTTTCATGCACCGGACCTCTTAATTTATAACAATCTAGTGTGGGTTAATACCAATTTCATTTCAATAATATGCAAAATCTTTGTTCTCTGTTCCCTCCTCTCTCTCCTTTGTGTTATTATTATCATACAAATGACATATTTAAACATTATGTGCCCTTCAACACAGATTATAATTATTGCTTTATGCAGGTATCTTTTTAATTAGATAAGAGAAACAAAAAGGTACAAACAAAAAATTTACATCATGTTTTGTATTTATCTACTGTGGTAGACAGAATAATGACCCCCTGGAAAATCTGTGTCTCAATACCTGGAACCTGTGAACATATTACCTTAAACAGCAAAAAAAAAGACTTTATAGGTATGATTAAGTTAAGGATTTTGAAATAGAGGTTAGCCTGATTTAACCTCTGTTAAATGTAATCACAGGTGGGCCCAATGTAATCACAGGGTTTTTATAGGAAAGAAGCAGGAAAGTAATGGGGAGAGTTTTAAAGATACTATACTGTTGACTTGAAAGATGGAGGAAGGGACTATGAAACAAGGAATGCAAGTGTAGCCTCTAAAAGCTGGAAAAGGCAAGAAAATGGATTTTCCCCCTAAAACTTCTACAAAGAAATGCAGCCCTGCCCACTTCTTGATTTTTAGCCCAGTGAACTATTTCAGCCTTCCAGCCTCCAGAACTGTATAAATTGTATTGTTTTAAGCCTCTAAATTTGTGTTAATATGTTGCAACATCAGTAAGAAACCAATAAAACAAGAAGTTAGCTTTATTAGTTCATTATTTCTTCCTGTGGATTCAAGTTACTGTCTAAACCAGCCGTGGGCAAACTACGGCCCGCTTGAAATGAATAAAACTAAAAAAAAAAAAAAAAAAGACCGTACCCTTTTATGTAATGATGTTTACTTTGAATTTATATTAGTTCACACAAACACTCCATCCATGCTTTTGTTCCGGCCTTCCGGTCCAGTTTTAAGAACCCATTGTGGCCCTCAAGTCAAAAAGTTTGCCCACCCCTGGTCTAAACTATCCTTTCATCCTGAAGAATTCCACTTAGTAGCCCTAGCTGGTTTGGCTCAGTGGATAGAGCCTCGGCCTGCCCCCCTGAAGGGTCCCAGTTCACTTCTGGTCAAGGGCACATGCCTGGGTTGCAGGTTCAATTCCCAGTAGGGAGCATGCAAGAGGCAGCCGATCAATGATTCTCTCTCATCATTGATGTTTCTATCTCTCTCTCCTTCCCTGAAAAAAAAAAATTATATATATATATATATATATGAATTTTATTTAGTGTATCTATAGGGCAGGTCTGCTAGCATTGACTTGTCTCCATTTTTGTTTATCTGGGAATATCTTCATTTCTCCTGGTTTTTGAAGAATAGTTTTGCTGGGTGTAAAATATAACACTCAACCAGGCAGTTGACAGCTGTGTTTTAGCCTTCACTTTCTGCTTGTACAGAGCCTCAAGGTCAACCAGAATTGAGACTTAGAGCCTTCTCAGGCCTTTCCTGAGGATGTGTTCAGCCTTCGGCATGCACACAGCCTTTTGTATACTTGTGACCTTCTAGATCCCCAGGAACACATCAGAGCTTTTCAAAGCCCCTGTGGATATCTCCTGCCTTGGCTTTACTTTTTAAGCTTTTTTGCTAATTTATTATTTGCCCCAACTGTTATCCACTGACTCATGCAACCACTGAGTTAAATGAACACTTGCCTGCATCTTCAACCAATGCTCCCATCCCCAGGGGAAAGGCTTTTCACACTGGGCAAGCTCTAAGTCTGATTAGATAGACAACCTTGCATGTTGGGGGTCTCCCAGGAAACCATTAGAAAGGTCAAATAATGACAGTTTGGGGGGAATGAAGCTTTGAAGGCACCCCAGCCCTCTTGCCCCCTCGGGTGGTTGTCAGGCTGATGTTTTTCATTGTGATTGTAAACTGTTGATTTTCAGAATGGGATGGGATTATGTTGTTCTTGAATACAAGCAAGAGCTTCCATCCATTCTACACAGATCTTCCCATTTATCTTTACCCACATGTACCCATTTACCTGTGTCTTTGCCCATGAGCTGCTTGTGTACGTATGCAGAGCTAATCTTTCCTCTTATACATAAGATCTCTTCCTCTTGTTTACTCAAGGACCTCACTTCAGCATTTCTCCTTTTTTCCTATTGCATAATTACTGTTTCTGTATATAAGATCATTCCCATCAGCATCAAACATGCACTAAATATCTTTAATTTTTTTTTAAAAAAAAGAGCTCTTGAATTTTGATCCCACATCCTCATTTAGGAAGTACCCTATATGTCTGCTCCCTTTAGTAAAACTTCTCAAAGAGCAGTCTATTTTCCAATTATACTGTAGACCCAATTATAGTCTACACAGCCATTTCCATTCCTCTCTTCGCTTTCTCTCCTAAACCAATCTTAAACTGGTTTTGCCCTCTGCCATTCTACAGAAACTGCCCTTGTTAAAGTCACCAATGACCTCTTCATGGGTAAATCCAATGGTTAATTCTTAATATTTTTTTTAAGTAGTAGCTTCTTAAGATATAATTCACATGGCATAAAATTCACCTTTTGAAAGTATAAAATTCAGAAGATTTTAGTATATCACAGTTTTGCATCACTACTGTCTAATTTTAGAGCCCCAAGAAGAAACCCTGTGTCCATTAGTAATCACTCCAAATTCCTGCCTTCCCTTAGCTCTTAGAAACCATTACTTTACGTTTGACTGTAAATTTGCCTATAGTAGACATTTCATATAAATGGGATCATACAATATATGGTGTTTGTGCCTGGCTTCTTTCACTTTGCATAATGTTTTTTATGGCTCATCCACATTATAGCATTTCCCCATACTTTGTTCCTTTTTTGAGACCTTACAAATCGGAAAAGTTTGTCTAGATCAGTGATGGCGAACCTTTTGAGCTTGGCGTGTCAGCATTTTGAAAAACCCTAACTTAACTCTGGTGCCGTGTCACATATAGAAATTTTTTGATCTTTGCAACCATAGTAAAACAAAGACTTATATTTTTTATATTTATTTTATATATTTAAATGCCATTTAACAAAGAAAAATCAACCAAAAAAATGATTTCGCGTGTCACCTCTGACACGCGTGTCATAGGTTCGCCATCACTGGTCTAGATAGTAAATTCAAGATTAGGTTGAGCTATAAGAAATTACTATTAGTTTACAGTTTTTGGCCTGTAAAAACTGGTAGTTTCATATGTTTGACTTAATAATTATACCTCAAAATGTTGAAGGTATTACAGTATCTTCTACTTATTCTTGTTATTCTGAATTTTTATTGTGATGTGCTTTGGTGTGGGTTTCTTTTCATCTGTACTAGTAACTAAGTTCTAGACAGCCTTTTCAATCTATAAATTTATAGCTGGACATTTTTGTTTCCTTTTTTTAAAATATATTTATTGATTTTAGAGAGGAAGGAGGAGCAAGAAAGAGAGAGAGAAAGAAAGGAAAAGAGAGAGAGATAGAAATGATGAGAGAGAATCATTGATTGGCTGCTTCCTGCATGTCTCCCACCAGGAATCGAGCCTGCAACCCGGGCATGTGCCCTGACGGGGAATCGAACCATGACCTCCCAGTTCATAGGTCAATGCTCAACTACTCAGCCACACTGGCCGGGCTATATCCTTTTTAAAAAATAAATTTCAGCCCTACTATACTGTTTTGTAATTTCTTACCAATTTCTTATTTTTCCCCCAATTTGCATCTCTGTCTTTTTTCCAGGAAATTTCTTCAACTTTATCCTTCCTATTATCTATAAGTAGAGGCCTGGTGCACGAAATTTGTGCACAGGGGTGGGGTCCCTCAGCCCAGCCTGCACCCTCTCCAATCTGGGACCC
Organism: Myotis lucifugus; assembly: GCF_000147115.1. NCBI lineage: Eukaryota > Metazoa > Chordata > Mammalia > Chiroptera > Vespertilionidae > Myotis > Myotis lucifugus. The sequence continues at coordinate 2,117,689 of NW_005871163.1, read as the reverse complement.
CTCGGGGGATGTCCAACTGCCGGTTGAGGGATGTCCGACTGCGGGATCAGGCCTAAACTGGCAGTTGGACATCCCTCTCGCAATCCGGGACCACTGGCTCCTAACTGCTCGCCTGCCTGCCTGCCTGATCGCCCCTAACCCCTCTGCCTGCCTGCCTGATCGCCTCTACCTTGGCCCATGTCGGCCTGATCACCCCTACCTTGCCCCCCTGGGGCCTGATCGCCCCTAACTGCCTCTGCCTCTGCCTCTGTCCCCAGCCTAAGCCACAGTCTGGCTTCCCTCTGCTGGAGGCGACCTGGCTGATCAGGGGAAGGTGCCGCCCCCATCACCCTGCTGCTATTGCCGCTGGCGGCCACCATGCTGCCTGAGCCTCGGGCCTCGCAGCTGTACGCAGCTGCCTGAGCCTCGGGCTGGCCCTCATAGCAGCAGCCACCATCTGCAGCTTGCCTGAGCCTCGGGCTGGCCCTGGGCAGTGGCAGCCACCATCCGCGGCTTACCTGAGCCTCAGGCAGCCACTGCGACTTTGTCCAGAAGGACGTCGGATGGTCGTCTGGAAGACATCCGCCCTAATTAGCATATTACCCTTTTATTAGTATAGATAATAATAAAAGTGTAATATGCTAATTAGACCGGACGTCCTTCTGGACAACCTTCTGGACAAAGCCAGGGCTGCAAGGGAAGCCCGGGTCCCAGGTTCCAGAGGGAAGCCGGTGCCGGCAGCTGGGGGAAGGAAGGCCTACTCTTGCACGAATTTCATGCATTGGGCCTCTAGTGTATATATAGTTTTTTAAATTTCTACAATCTCCTTCTTGTAATAATCTTGTGTTCTTTTTCCATTAATACAATATCTTATGTTTGATATGATAGTTTTTTGTTTGTTTTTGTTTTTTTAATCCTTACCTGAGAGCATGCTGAGAGAGAGAGAGAGAGAGAGAGAGAGAGAGAGAGAGAGAGATATTGATCAGTTGCCTTCTGTACATGCCCCAACCTGAAATCGAAACAGCAACCTTTCAATGCACAGGATAACATTCAACCAACTGAGCCACTTCAACTGGGCATTTTGTGTGTGTATGTTTTGTTTTTTTTAATAATCAGTTTATGGAAGTTATACTATTTTTAAAATTGGTATTAGAGAGAGGGAGACAGACAGACAGATAAACAAACAGACAAGCATCGATGTGAGATAGAAATATCCGATTGGTTGCCTTCTGCACTTGCCCTGACCAAGGAATTGAACCTACCACCTTTTGATATGTGGGGCTCCAACCAACTAAGCCACACTGGCCAGGGCTAATAGTTTTTTTATTTTATGTAGGGATTTTGTTGTTGTTGTTGATGTTGTTGTTGTTGGGATTTTGTTGTTGTTGTTGTTGTTGCTGCTGTTGTTGTTAATCCTCACCCAAAGATATTTTTTCCATTGATTTTTGGAGAGAGTGGAAGGGAGATGGAGAGACAGAGAGAAACTTGTCCATGTGAGAGAGAGTCATCGATTGGTTGCTTCCCACACGTTGCCACCACTGGAGCAGAGGTCGAGCCTACAACCAAGGTATGAGCCCTTGACTGAAATTGAACCTGCGACCATTCATTTTCATTGGTGGGGCTTGTCAGTTGGTGGACTTTACTGTAAGGGGTGATTGACCACTTGGGTCAGGTCACCCAATTGCTGGCATCTGTAGGTCTTTTATCTTAGGCAAGTCATTTTTCCCTCAAAGGAATCAACCAATCTTTTGCCTGTTTGCACAGAACCCAATAGAGAGAAAAGGGTTTTTGTTTCACCGTTGCTCTTTTTTTTTTTTAATATATTTTATTGATTTTTTTACAGAGAGGAAGGGAGAGAGATAGAGAGTTAGAAACATCAATGAGAGAGAAACATTGATCAGCTGCCTCCTGCACACCTCCTACTGGGGATGTGCCCGCAACCAACGTACATGCCCTTGACCGGAATCGAACCCGGGACCCCTCAGTCCACAGGCCGACGCTCTATCCACTGAGCCAAACCAGTTTCGGCCACCGTTGCTCTTAGTGTTGTACTTTTATCTCTTTTTTCAGTTGTGCTTGGGTGAATACAGAGCCTGTATGTTCAACATATCCAGAGAGTAAACCTTCAGACTTCTGCCAGAATTGTGAGGAGTAGGGAGTGGGGAGATAGGAAGGCTGCATTGGCTGGTGGAGATAGTCTAGAAGTTTGATTGTATCTTTTTTTTTTTTTTTAATCCTCATCCAAAGAGAGGGAGAGAGAGAGAGAGAGAGAGAGAGAGAGAGAGAGAGAGATCTATGTGAGAGAGAAACGTTGATCACTTGCTTTCAGTATGTGCCTGGCTGGTGATTGAACGCACAGCCAAGGCTAATTGTATCTTTTAAAGACTTTGAGCTGATCTTCCTGCTTTGAGACCTACCCTCTTTTCAGAAGTACCTGATGCCACTAAGCTTTTCCTGTATTTTGAATGTTTCCTGGCATACGGAGTTCCTTCATTTTTATCTTACAGGCTTAGTCTCGTATAGGCTTAGCTTTCAGCTTCCTTTGACTTGCTAGGTTAACATTTGCCCATCTTCATTCTAGTTTCCAAAATGTTTTTGACACATCTGCTGTTCTCTTCTCTCTTGCTCTCTTTTGTCCTCAAGGATTTATGCCTATTTTTCTGTTTACTTGTTTTCACTTTAATGAGGTTTTGGAAGAGAGAGGAGAGAATCAGGTATGTAGAGCAGTCACCCTCAGTTGTACAGGGTGTGCCTGCCCTTCAGGAGGATCATCTCCTGAGGGGGTTGAACGAAGAGTTGAAATTCAGCCTGAGCTTGGCCCATAATACCTTGCACCTGGTTAGCCCAGAGGAAGGCAGCTTCTCTTTAATTCATAAAGGCCCTACGTTGGTGGTAGATCCTGGGTGTCTATTTGTTGCTGTTATCTTTAGCTAATAACTTGAATCTGACATATAGTGCTGCCTTGTTTTTTTAATTCTATAGCAAATTGTGAATGCTTTTTACTGGGTTAAGTTACCCAGTTTTTTGGTAAGTATTCCCTTTGAATATAGGAATAAATAAGTTTTATTTCTAAATCTTTTTGATAGTTTCCACTGTAACTAACTAGCATCTATTTGGGTACTCAGTATCCTTAGTTTATGCTCATTTGCCTTTGGCTTTATTGGCCTTGTGTGAACCATACTCAGTAGATTTAGGCATGACTGAATTATTTCAACATCCTGAGTGTTAAATTCTTGTCCCATAAACAATGACTCACAGAGAAGGAGGCTTAATCTAAGAAATTTTGAAATGCTTATTTTTAATTGAGATAATGTACAAGAGGAAATATGCCTTGTGAAATAAAATTACTGAAGACCTTGTTAAATTTTTAGGAAGAAGTTTATTCCCTAAGAAAACAATAGAATAAAGTTTATTTTGAGGAAAGCTGGTTGTGCCCCTCATGTCCTATCTAATTACACTACTCTTCACCATCTTTGATTTCTTAATTTTTAGGTTGGCTTAAGGAAAAGGGAGGATGGAGAAGGGAGTCAGGAATAGCTTGAGCTGATGAAAGGTGTCAGCAACATTTTCTAATGTGGCCTTAAAGGAATGCTGGGTAGAATGATGACTGCATTGAAACTGAATGAAAGGCAGCCAAAGTCTTAAGTTCAGTGAAATTGAATAGTTATCAAGTTTATTACAACCACGATTTAATGCTTTTTCATTAATTGTCTCTAATTTTAACCTTTCCCATAAAGTGCAGGTAGAGAGGCAGCTGTAATGTGGCAGCCTATGGCTCTTCCCTTTTATTTCCAGAATAGAGATGTTTGTTTTCGAGATAATTTTTTTTTGTAGCTTTTCTTCCAAGGAGTGATTGTTTCTGCCTGTTGCTTTCTAGAAGAGGTTCCAGAAGGACAATGCTATGCTGTTTATCCATTATTTTAGGAGAGGATGATATAATTTAACTCACAAGGAGGCAAACACTAAAGAAATTAGTTCATCCTTTTGAGCAGCTAAAGGAAATAGTAATCCATTGTTTTCCAAAGTGGATCTTGCCACCCATCAGTTGAAATCTCAGCCTTATCTTTTACACATTTCAATTTTCTAAGCAGTCACAGGGAAAATCCTATCTTACCATCATCCTTTATACATGGAGTGTCTATTGTATCCTATAGAATAAAAGAGAAACGTGCAAATTAGCCATCCCTCTGCTATGCTCAAGCCACACCCATAAGCCACGCCCATCAACCAATCAGTGACTATGCAAATTAACCCAACAAAGATGACGGTTAATTTACATACGCAGGTGTCAGGCAGCCACAGGCTCCCGGGACTTTCGCCGGTCAGGGAGCTGAGGCCGCCTGTGCCTAGCCCCCCCCCCCCCGCAGGCTCCCAGGACATTGCTGGCGGAGAGCAGAGCAGGAGAGGAGTGGGCGGAGAGCGGGAGGTTTGGAGAACTTGGCAGAGCAGGAGACTGATGGACATAGAGCAGAGCAAGAGAGAGGGCGGCTTAAAGGGCACAGCTCCCTCTCTCACCCCAGCTTCCTCATCACAGCTGTGGAAACTGACAGCAGGGAGGAGAAAGTCCCACCCCCACAGAATCAGCCAGAATCAGCTGTCAGCGGCCTGATAACCAGGATGCTCATTCACCTACATCTCTGACCGTGACAGTAGAGAGGTGGGACTATGTCTAAAGAACAGCCGTTGATAAAACGTAGCTCTGCAGCCGAAAGATGCCTGCGTTATCGACAGAAAGTATCTGCAAAGCAGCGTGTGTCTGACCTTGAAGGAAGGCAGCGCCTGCGACAGGATGTATCTGACCACCAGCTACTGGAAAAACGTCGCTCTGATGCTGAGAAACACCGGCATTATCGACAGAAAATGTCTAAAGACCAACGTGCCTTTGAAGTTGAAAGAAGACGGTGGCGACGACAGAATATGTCTAGAGAACAGTCATCAACAAGTACTACCAATACCGGTAGGAACTGCCTTCTCAGCGAAAATGGAGTACATGACGATGCAATCCTCGAACATAGTTGTGGTGGAATGACTGTTCGATGTGAATTTTGCCTATCATTAAATTTCTCTGATGAAAAACCATCTGATGGGAAATTTACTTGATGTTGTAGCAAAGGGAAAGTCTGTCCAAATGATATACATTTTCCAGATTACCCGGCATATTTAAAAAGATTAATGACAAACGAAGATTCTGACAGTAAAAATTTCATGGAAAATATTCATTCCATAAATAGTTCTTTTGCTTTTGCTTCCATGGGTGCAAATATTGCATCGCCATCAGGATATGGGCCATACTGTTTTAGAATACACGGACAAGTTTATCACCGTACTGGAACTTTACATCCTTCAGATGGTGTTTCTTGGAAGTTTCTCAACTCTATATTTTGGATACACCCGAAGCTACAAGTAAAAGATTAGCAATGCCAGAAAACCAGGGCTGCTCAGAAAGACTCATGATCAACATCAACAACCTCATGCATGAAATAAGTGAATTAACAAAATCGTACAAGATGCTACATGAGGTAGAAAAGGAAGCCCAATCTGAAGCAGCAGCAAAAGGTATTGCTCCCACAGAAGTAACAATGGCGATTAAATACGAGCGTAACAGTGACCCAAGTAGATATAATTCTCCCCGTGTAACTGAGGTTGCTGTCATATTCAGAAATGAAGATGGAGAACCTCCTTTTGAAAGGGACTTGCTCATTCATTGTAAACCAGATCCCAATAATCCAAATGCCACTAAAACGAAACAAATCAATATACTGTTTCCTACATTAGATGCAATGACATATCCTATTCTTTTTCCACATGGTGAAAAAGGCTGGGGAACAGATATTGCATTAAGACTCAGAGACAACAGTGTAATCGACAATAATACTAGACGAAATGTAAGGACACGAGTCACACAAATGCAGTATTATGGATTTCATCTCTCTATGCGGGACACGTTCAATCCTATTTTAAATGCAGGAAAATTAACTCAACAGTTTATCGTGGATTCATACTCAAAAACGGAGGCCAATTGGATAAATTTCATCAAAGTAAACCAATCTAAGTTGAGAGTTGAAAAATATAGTGGTTTGATGGATTACCTCAAATCTAGATCTAAAAATGACAGTGTGCTGATTGGTAAAATGATAATGCTTCCATCATCTTCTGAGGGTAGTCCCAGAAATATGCAACAGCGGTATCAGGATGCTATGGCAATTGTAACAAAGTATGGCAAGCCCGATTTATTCATAACCATCACATGCAACACCAAATGGGCAGATATTGCAAACAATTTACAACGCTGGCAAAAAGTTGAAAACAGACCTGACTTGGTAGCCAGGGTTTTTAATATTAAGCTGAATGCTCTTTTAAATGATATCTGTAAAGTCCATTTATTTGGCAAAGTAATAGCTAAAATTCATGTCATTGAATTTCAGAAACGCGGACTGCCTCACGCTCACATATTATTTATTGATATTAGATAGTGAGTCCAAATTACGTTCCTCTAATTAATTCCCTTTCAATGTGCACGAATTTCGTGCACCGGGTTACTAGTAGATAAGTAAGACTGTATCAATCCTGTCAGTGCCATATTTTCAGCACCTAACTCAGTGCCTACTTACAGAAGGGCCTTAGTAAACTTTGTTATATAAATGTTGAAATAACTAAGTTCTGGGACAGTGGTTCAGGAAGCCTAATAACAGGGATGAAACATTGAGTTTCAGGAAAGTTCTGTTCTATTTTCCTGAATTTTTTTAAATAGAGACTAGTAAAAGTTATCCCAACTTAGATTCTCAAAGTCATTCATTCATTCATTCATTCAAAAATGTTTATTGACTGCTTTCCATGATCAGGCACTGTGCTAGACCCTGGGATGGAATGTTGAAGAATACCCTCCTTCATGAGATTTTCAGTTTATTGTGGGAGGGAGACATTACAAAAATAGTCAGTTTACATAAGTGCTACAAAGGAAAGTTATACCTCCAAAATACTATGGAAGTAGAGTCTCAAGCTTAATTTTTCTAAAAACTAACGTGATTAGTAGCATCTCTTTACTACCTAAAGAGGTCATCAGGAAAACTTGGCATGTTTCCTCATTGTAGCAGTGTGTAGGCACTAGATAATAAGGACTATTTTGCTTCCGTGTATAATGTGTTTTTTTCTTAGTTTTATTTATTTTTTTATTTCTTTATTGAGTTTTAGAGGGAGGGGGAGGGAGAGAGAGAAAAACATCAATTTGTTGTTCTACGTATTTATGCATTCATTAGTTGATTCTTATTTGTGCCCTGATAGGGTGGAACCTGCAACCTTGACATATTGGGATGCGTATCGGGATGATGTTGTAACCCACTGAGCTACCTGACCAGGGCTCTTTCTCAAACTTAAACTGTGGGTGCTCAGTATATTTCTTAAACTGTAAAATATATCCTGTGCAGTTTAAAGAATAGCAATAAAAAGAAAACCTGTATCTATTTTCCACCTTAAGAAGTAAAAGCATTAACAACACTTGAGGTTAGGTTTAGAACCTCCTGTCCGACCCTTTCTTCACTTTAACCTCCTCTTCCTCTATATCTCCCACTGGCATTTTATATTAATCACTAGAGGCCCGGTGCATGAAACTTGTGCACGGGTAGGGTCCCTGGCTCCCTTCCCCTGGCTACCTGCCGCCACTGGCTGGAGCCTCCGTTCCCATGGTTGGCCGGCTGGCCGACTGGCCCTGCCACCTGGTCGAACACCCGGTCGAGGAGATAACTTGCATATTAGGCTTTTATTATATAGGATTCTCCTGTTTATATTTTCCATTTGTCTGTATCACTACATAATTTTGCTTAGTTTTGCCTGGTTTTTGTTCTTGATTTAAATGCAACCACAGTGTCGTGCCTTTTTTTGTCACTTGTTTTTTCCTTGTTCACCTTGAAATGTGCATTTTAGTTAATTTATTTTCACTGCTTTTATTTTTCCATAGTATGTATATATGAAAATATGTATCATCAATCTGTTGGTGGACATTTGCGTTCTTTTCAGCATTTTTGCTATTACAAACATTGCTTCTATGAACATTGTTATGTCTCCTGCTGTGCATATACAAGGGTTTCTCTAGGTTACCAACCTAGGAGTGGAGTTGCTAGGTAGTAAGGTGTGCACACGTGCTACTTTACTAGGCAAGGCCAGTTTATGGATGTAGTTGTACCAGTTCATGCTTCTACCAGCTTTGCTTCATCAGTACTTGGAATTGTCAACTTCAGAAATTTTGCCAGTATGGTGGTTAGTACATAATACTGTCTTAAATATGGCCAGTAAGTTATTAAGGACAATGTGAGCACCTATCAGTATGTTGTGTACTGAAGCCTGCCTTTTCTTTCTCTACTCTCGTTCTTAAAAAGAAACAAACCCGAAAAGCATAAAGGGATGGGAGTTAAAAAATTCTCCAGGCTGCCTGGCCAGTGTTGCTCAGAGGTTGAGCATCGACCTATGAACCAGGAGGTCACAGTTCGATTCCCGGTCAGGGCACATGGCTGGGTTGTGGGCTCATTCCCCTGTGGCAGGGCGTGCAGGAGGCAACCAGTCAATAATTCTCTCTCATCTCTCTCTCCCTTCCTCTCTGAAATTAATAAAAATGTATTTGAAAAAATAATTCTCCAGGTCAACCCCAAGGTTTATAAGGTACAAAGTATCACTTCTTCTGAGTACTGTGAAACAAGGACAGTGTACTAAGATAACATCCTTCTAAATATATGAGAATATGGACTTTTCCTCTGAGTGGAATATCTAGCCTTATCGGGATGGTAAGGAAATAACTTGGTACTTTGCCACATGGCTTCAAATACTGTATATGAAATGAGGTCTTCTTAGAATGTGACTTCATTTTTTTCTCCTTCTGCAGGAGATTAGAAAAGAAAGTCTTTGTTTTACCATTAGACAAAACCTTAGTTTTGAGAAAGAACAGAAACATCTACTTTGGTCTGTTATAATATGGCAAAGAGTGGTGCACACAGTGAAGTTTTACTAGGAGTTCCTCTGTAAACTTGTGGAATAATTGGATGAGGGAAACAATTAAGTTGAAAACCATGTATTTCTGGCCCATATACTTGTTAGAAATACAAAAGTAATATTTCTCATCTGTAGAAGTATCTTCATTCTGGCAGTTGTGATTTGGTTTATTTAGTTTCTTGCTAATTCTTACATGTATGTGCCTCCTCTCTTACTCTAATCTCTTATTCCAATCTGATCAATCCCGTTTTAAGGTTAGAAAGCCTTCGAATCTTTTCTAGCAATCTTGAGCAAAACCTGTAAAGAAAAAAAATAATAATATATTTAGAACTAGGCTCTGGAACACTGGAGATGTGAAAATCCTACCAAAATAGGCCATTTTAATATTTCAAAATTTGAAAGACTATATCACTTTGCTGGAGGGATAAAATGCATCTGAACTATTTCACTGTTTATTAAAATTGAAATATACATATCTCTGTGAAGCTCAAAACTTGTGATTCTTGCCTTGGCTGGTGTGGCTTAGTTGGTTGGGCATCCCAGCATCAAAAGGTTACTGGTTCGCCCTAACCGGTTTGGCTCAGTGGATAGAGTGTCGGCCTGCGGACTCAAGGGTCCCAGGTTCGATTCTGGCCAAGGGCATGTACCTTGGTTGAGGGCACATCCCCAGTAGGGAGTGTACAGGAGGCAGCTGATTGATGTTTCTCTCTCATAGATGTTTCTAACTCTCTATCCCTCTCACTTCCTCTCTGTAAAAAATCAATAAAATATATTTTTAAAAAAAAAAGGTTACTGGTTCGATTTCCAGTCAGGGGGCATACAGAAGGCAGCTGATCAATTTTCTGCTCTCACATCAATGTTTCTCTCTCTCCCTCTCCCTTTCTCTTTCTCTAAAAATCAATTTTAAGATCTTTAAAAGCAAAAATTGTGATTATTCCAACACCTGTCATGCTTGGACCCTAACCTTCATGTCAGTTCAGAGCCACTGTGGTTTACTTAATAGTGCTACCTTTATCTCATTCATATCATTTTGAAGAGGTTCCTGCTTGGCAGTGTTTTATTTTTCTACTGAAAATGCTGTCTGAATGTAGAGGTTTTTATTTTGATAGATACCCTTGTTATAAAGCTCAAGTTAACAGCAGTGCTGTTAAGGATAGCTGCCCCCTGACAGTTATACCAGTTTGGATTTAGGCAAGATTAGAATTTAGATGAGAGACAAAAATCCTAGCATTTTATTAATCTCATAAAGAAACTGAAGCCGAGAGAACCTAAGTGACTGCAGCTAATGTGTAAAAGTGCCTTGAGGGTACTAGAAACCGAGAAATAGGAGCCAGGGAAACTTCCTTTGCAGAATTAAGGTCTAAGGTCTGCTAGTTACAGAGGGTAGAGGAGGAGCAGATTGAGACCTCTCTGATCATTTTAAAGACCCCTCAAGTATTTTTGCTGTAGGCATTTCCCCCTTATTAGAAGCTGTCCCACCCATTTGTTTCTCCAATTATTTCTTCTCAAGCGAGTGATTAGCCAAAGGCCTCATTGAAGTGGAGATTAAGTCCTTGCTCTCTAACTCCTTAGAGAATTATAGGATTATTACCAATTTTTCACCTGCTGACCAGTTTTATCTGCTTGGGGAGACTGTGGGTTATGCAGTCTGTTCTACAAGAAGAAGATTGTACAGACTACATGCATTTCTGGCAATCTATTTCCCAGTCTTAATAGTACAAGAAGGACAATGTTTCTCTACCCAAATAGAACAAGCAGTTTAACTACACATCAGAATGTTATTTTGGGACTTTCCTGTGTTTGTTCTTGGTTTGTTCAGATGAACACTAGTAAATTCCATTGTAGTAAGAATTATGAAAGGTGTGCTCACCTTATGTGCACATGTTCCAACCTAAAATAAGGATAAGCTTTGAAAGCTAAAAAGGAGGAAACTCATATTTTAAATTATGATTTAGTAGCCAAATCCTGACCTGTTCTTATCCTGAAGAGTTGCTGATATCTGACTTATGAACCTTCTAATCATTGTTCTAAAGGTAAAGGTCAATGGATGAAGCCCCTTTGGAGAATCCCTAAAGCACATCCTATATAATCTATACCAATAAAAGGGTAATATGCTAATTAAACCAGACATCCAACCGGACATCCATCCAGACAAAGCCACAGCGGCTGTGAGGGCCTAGGGCCGGCAGCACGGGAGAGGCGCCACCGCAGGATAGGAGGCAGCACTGCTGCCCCTTTCACAGAGGCAGCGTGGGAAAGGCCTCAGCACGGGCCCTTCCACAGAGGCAGCGGGAGAGGGGGCTGCACAGTCCCGGTCCCAGTGCTGTCCCTTCTGCAGAGGCAGCCACAGAGGCAGCAGCGTGGGCTTGGGCCCGGTGCCACGCTTCTGAGGAGGCTGGACAGGGTGAAACCTGCTGTGCCTCAACCTCCCACAGCCCCTCCCCCAGCTGACCTGGCCCCAGATTGCCCCCCACCCACCAGTGGGTGGAGGGCGGGGCCAGCACTAAGAAGCAAGGGCCGGCAGCCACAGCGGCCAGCAGTGGGACAGCAGCAGCAGGGTGATGGGGGTGTCGCCTTCCCATGATTGGTCCAGTTGCCTCCTGCAGAGGGAGGCCAGACTGCGGTAGGACATCCCCTGAAGGCTCCCGGACTGTGAGAGGGCAGGCCGGGCTGAGAGGACCCCCCCCGCCCCCACCGTGCATGAATTTTTGTGCACCAGGCCTCTAGTCCTATATAATAAAGAGCTAATATGCTAATTAGACCAGACAGCCAAATGTCCTTCCGGACAACTTTGTGGACAAAGCCGGGGTTGCGAGGGCCGAGGCAAGAATGACTTTCCTGAACAACCAGTGGGTGGGGGTGGGGCCAGCGAGCCTGCGCCGCCAGGCCAGCCATGGTGGTCCCGGCGCCCCTCCATCTGTAGAGGCAGCGGGAGAGGCGGCATCGCAGGCCTGGTCCCGGCGCCCCCGCTTCCCTAGAGGTGGCGGGAGGGGGCTGCGCAGTCCCGGTCCTGGTACCGTGCCTTCCACAGAGGCAGCGGGAGAGGGGCTCTGCGTCCCAGTACCAGTGTCAAGCCTTCCGCAGATGTGGCTGGAAAGGGGATGGGGCGCGACCACGGTGCCTCAACTTCCCACGGCCCCTCCCCCAGCAGGCCTGGCCAATCGGCTCCTCCCCCACCAGTGGGGGGGGGGGCAGAGCCAGCACTAAGGAGCAGCAAGCCAGCTTCTGATTGAGCGGCGCTCCCCCCTCCCCCCCTGCTCAGCCAGAAGCCAGGCTCACGGCTGGCAAGCACAGCGGTGGTGGCGGGAGCCTCTCCCACCTCCGTGGCAGGCAAGTGGTAAAGAGCAAGGGGTCCTGAACTGTGAGAGCCCCGGTCTGCGAGAGGGATATCTGAGTGCTGGCTTAGGCCTGGGGGGATTAAGACTAAGTCGGCAGGCAGACATCCCCTGAGGGGTACTGGACTGCAAGAGGGCGCAGGCTGGTATGAGGGGACCCCCCCCCCCCCAGTGCACAAATTTCATGCACCAGGCCTCTAGTTTAATAACAACAGAAACTGCAGCATTTAACATTTATCAGGCTGTGTGCCAGGCAACAATGCTAAATGCTTTTTATAAATTTCATTTAATTCTCACAGTAGTTCTATGGATACATACTAATGATTTCCATTTTACTAATTGGATAACTGTGTCTTAAAGAAGTTAAATGACTTGCCTACTAGTAAAACTGCACAGCCTTAGTGGTGGATCTATGTGAACCCAGTTGTCTGTCTTCAACATCCATTTTTCTTATCTCCTCCTATTTATTGTCACCATTTACTAAGGTTTGAAGAAGTCTTTCTTCCCTAACTTTATCCATTCTTAAACTAAAACCTTCCCCTAAAATAGTCCAGGGATTTTTTAATGTGTGATTTTCTTTTCTACAAGGTTAAAATTATAAATAAAATTAGTAAAAGCCTTTATATATTGGAACTTAAGAGGTTTGTTCATTATAGAGATTTGGTAGGAAAAACAGTATCCTTTTGAAAAGCTCTTGATGGTATTCACAGATAAGTGACTGAAAACTGAAACTGATGGATGCTGTTAAACAATGAGATGGTAAGATTGATTATACTGGTTATGGTAAAAGCTAAAACATTATTCTAGTTTACTAGAAAGTCCAAGAGCTGCCAGAAGACATTGGAGAGAAGAAAATACACATCCTCTGCATGGCCCACATTTACTTTATTAACTTAAATCTTTCCTGTCTGCTAAACTACTTGTTGATTAGAAATCTCAACTCCTAAGTTGTACTTTAAGAAATCTAGCCTTTTATTGTCCTGGTTTAAGAGTGACTCAGACTCTTCCCAGAATTCAAGTTATTGGGCCTGGACCAATTGAATATTACCTATGGATAAATATAAGGTCATGTGATAAACTGAACTCTCTCTATATAGTGCATATTGTATGATGTATATTAAATATGTATTCAAGTTAACTCTAGAAAGCCTAAAAGTTGATGAAGTAGTATATATCAAAAAGCCTTAAAATATACATACCCTTTCCCCTGGCCAGTGTTGCTCAGATGGTTGGAGCACTGTTCAGCACACCAAAAGATGGTGGGTTCAATTTCTGGTCAGGGCACATACCCATGTTGTGGGTTCAATTAAAAAAAAAAAAATATATATATATATATATATATATATACACACACACACACATACACATACACACACACACACTCTTTTACTCACTATTCCCATGTAGGACATTAGACTGTGAAAATAGTGAAACAGCCCTAGCCGGTTTGGCTCAGTGGATGGAGCATCGGCCTGTGGACTGAGGGGTCCCAGGTTCGATTCCAGTCAAGGGCATGTACGTTGGTTGCAGGCACATCCCCGGTGGGAGGTGTGCGGGAGACAGCTGATCGATGTTTCTCTCTCATCGATGTTTCTAATTCTCTATCCCTCTCCCTTCCTCTCTGTAAAAAATCAATGAAATATATTTAAAAAAAAAAAAGAAAAGGAAATAGTGAAACAGGTGCAAGAGATTTAGCTATTAAGCTATTCCTCTCAGCTTTGTTTATACAAATGAAAATTAGGACAACCTAAATATCTACCAGCATTGGTCAAATAAATTATGGCTTATTTGTTCAAAAGAATAATATTCAAACATTTAAAATTGTGTTTTAAATTACTAGCTAATTGACACCATGTTTATGATACAGGGAAATTCTGATAATCTGGCATTTTGCTATCTGAAAATTCCAGTTGGTCTTCAAGAAAGTTCCCATATTCAAGAATAATCTCGAATGGTTTGATGATCCAACCATACTCATTTCTGTAGTAGAATTGAGTGTATAAGGTCCGAATTGTAGGTTCAATTGTAACAGAATTGAATTGAATAAGAATTAGTGTTTGCTGTATGGCCATGTTAATACTTGGCTGTCATTCAAATATTTTAAGGAAGATGCAAAAATGTAATACTTTTAAGAGCAGAAGAGGTTTAAAGGGTTTTATATCAGGAACAGAATGAAACATAACTCCACCTTGTTAAGAAATAAAATTAATATTTCATCAATAGCTTTTTTGAGAAGAAATAAATAGAAGAACCCACTCCAGTGCCAGATGACTAGAGAGGCACTGTGATTACCCATCTTACTAGGAACACAGGACTGGAAAAGGGGAAGTTTCTAGAAAAGAGTGATGCTGAGCAGGTAAAAATTACATGTACACTACGTTTTTAAAAAATCAAAACCTGAAAAGGGAAAGACTTGGAAGTGATGTGTTGAAATATTTACAGAACATAAAATTTTTTAAGATTTTAAGGGTCATGGGCTCTCAAACTCCAGAAGCTGGGTCAGTCAGAATGAATTTCAGATTTCTGAAGAGTGGGCAGAGAATAATTTGTTTTTCTACTGGGCTTGCAGTTATGAGCTTATAAAACTTGAACTACGACAGCTACCTTGCCACCTGGGGGAGAGCCCATCTAAAAATGAAGCTGGACCAGAGAAAATAGCACCAAAAGAGGGAGAGATAGAAACTAGGTCTCCATAACATTATTTGAGCCCCTCTATCAGGTGATGCCTGACTTGGACTTCTTTTGCTATATGAGAGCCTCTAAATTCCTTTTTAGTTTGTCAGTTTGGCTGTGGTTTTCTGTCACTTGTAACTGAAAAACGCCCTACAATCTCCTTCAAGGTTATAAGGTCCAATCACTTCATTTCATAAATTGAAGTTTGGAGAAGTAAAATGACTTGCCTAAGGTTATACAGCTAAATGGTAGAAAACTGGGACTAAACCTGGCCCTGCTATTCCTATACAAGGTCATTACTCCAGCATAAATCAGTTTAAATAGGTTTGGGGTAAAGTGTGTGATAGGTTTGAGGGTGCCATTTAAAATAAACTAATAGAAATCATACCTACTATTAAAAAAATGTGTCTTTTGGAATGATAGTGACTCCTTTTAGCAGAGAATTGACCCCAGTGTTGTAGCTCTTATTTTTCTAAACTATTGGATAAGAGTTATGTCCATAGATCAAGATTGATGTCTTAGTAACTCAGCATCTGTGAATTTAGTGGATACTTTTTTGGCTAGCTGTACCAATCTTGCCTATTCCCTGTGCCTTCTAGGCTTCTAGAATCATCAGACTCAAACATTTTTCCATGGGTGTGTCCAGAACTATGAAATGAAATATGGAACTCAAATATGTGCCATGTTCTACCCTGCCTTAGGGCTATGCATATGTTGTTCCCTCCGTCTGTATTGCTTATCCCTAAGTTCTTCATGTTTTCTCATCTTTCAGGTCTCAGCTGAAATCCACCCTCTTCAGAGATACCATCCCTGACTATCCTAGGTAGCTCACATTGTTCTCTTATTACTTGCCCTGTTTGTTCTTTAATAAGTTTCTAATTTATATTTATTTACCAGGCTCTTTGATTTACCACTCCATACCCAGTGTCTAGCACAGGACCATATAGGGGGTACTCAATAATTTTTTTTTAAATGATTGAATTTTATATATCCAGGTTTGAAGAAAAACAATAAAAAGCATTAAGTATTTGGGTCTTTCCCCTAGCGCAAGCATGTCAAACTCGCGGCCTCGGGCTGCATGCCCCAAGATAAGAGTTATGTCCATAGTTCATAACTCATCGGCTGTGAGTTTGACATGCTTGCCCTAGCCTGTCCCAAGTACCTTAATTGCCTTCACAGTTCCACTGACTAGACATATGGCACAAATGCTGTACTTAACTACTGTACTGCATTTTTGAGTTAATATTTTATTACCTTTGTTCTGCAGATTGTCATACCTTGTTTTTTCTCTTTGTGACTTCTCACCTACCCACTAACTCAGATTCCTCACACCAAAAGGGTGTTTCAGAGAAGTGGGGTGGCCCTGAGAGCAGGGGAGGAAGGATGAAATGACAAAGGCCACCAGAAATCTCTTTCAGGACTCTAATCGCTCTGAGGTCACGTCAAGAATGAGAGGGACTTTGAGTGCCTTTTTTCTTGCTCGGTGCCCTCTACTTGAGTGCTTAGCTGGCAGGCGGGCACCTTTTCCTCCTCAGTTATTGTCAGAGCAACATGAAGGTCAGGCAGAGAGAGACAAATGAGAGCAGCTCTGGGAAGGGAGGTTACCACGGTAACAAGCAGGCGGGACTGCTATTTGGAAACCAGCCTAATCTTTTTCCTCCTTCTCCCTCCTTCTCAGCACTAGAAGACGGGTATTGTTTAGCTGACCTGCATCCTTGGGGTGGAAACATAATCCCTTTCTGACAGTTCCCAGTGACACTGGAGTGAGCTGCTTTGCATTTTAATTTGATAAGCAGCAGCAGTGGTTTTCTCAGAAGTGTTGGAAACATGGCTTTTTCTGGCCCTGTTCCAGGTAGGATTCTGGTTACCATAGACAGGGGGTTTGGGATTGTTGTTTATTTCTCAGCAAAGATTTTGCATATTTGCACATGCATAGAAGATGTCACATAGTTCTCAAAAGAGAATCGTGTACAGGAAGTCTCTAGGTTATGAATATCTGCCTTCTGAAGATCATAGAAATGTTCATGTAGTACTGCCCCATCCTCAGCTCTTAGGAACAACCCAGCTATTTGGGGCTAGTCCTGTTGCCAGTGACCTGTGCAATGGAAGTACTGGCTTAATGTCCTTACCCTATGCCTCCCCCTTCTACTTATATGCCCCACTATCCTTTCTTTCGTCACCTACCTGCCCATTTTCTTATCAACGTAGGTCCCTTTTCTTATAATGAACCTAAACCTTCACATATGTAAACATCTTTTCCTTTTGCTTTAAAATAAAAATAGCTTTTTTAAAACTACAATAATAAATTCTTAATATAATGGAAAATCAAATACTGGAAAATATAAAAGAGAAACTAAAAATCATCCAGATTCTTACTATCAAAAGATGACTATAAGAATATCCTTCCAGCCCTAGCCGGTTTGGCTCAGTGGATAGAGTGTCGGCCTGCAGACTGAAGGGTCCTGGGTTCAATTCCAATCAAGGGCACATGCTGGTGTTGCAGGCTCGATCCCCAGTGGAGTGCGTGCAAGAGGCAGTTGATCAATGATTCTCTCTCATCATTGATGTTTCTATCGCTCTCTACCTCTCCCTTCCTCTCTGAAATTAAA
>NW_005871163.1:2066263-2099040 GCF_000147115.1 Myotis lucifugus | reverse complement strand
TGACCTGACCCGGAGCGGCCCAGGCGGGGCAGCAGCGATCAGCCAGCCCCCTGGGCGTCCCGTGTGCGACCCGACCCGGGGCGGCGTCTCAACCCCCGGATCGGTCCTGCCGTGTGCGTGACCCGGGGAGGCAGGGCAGGCACCATCTGCCACCTGGGGAGTGGGCCTAAGCCAGCAGGTGGTTATCTCCCGAGAGGTCCCAGACTGTGAGAGGGCACAAGTGGGGCTGAGGGACACCCCACACACCCCTCCCCCGCCAGTGTGTGTGTGTGTGTGTATATATATATATGTGTGTGTGTGTGTGTGTGTGTGTGTGTGTGTGTATAGAATATCCTTCCAGGTCTCAGCTTCTATTTCTAACTTCTAATCTACATATGGTATAATAATCATATGTACTTATATTGAGATCAATTTAACACTAATGGACTAACCTAGTACATGCTGTAATGTAACTTTTTCTTCCCTAAAAAATATGCTGTGGATATCTGTCGTAGATGGTAGATAAAGATCTATGCTAGTATGGCCATTTAGATTGTTTCTGGGGGTTTTTTGGTTTGCCTATTAAAAGCAGCACTGAATCAAACTGTACATCATACATCTGTGCATTTGTCCTGTTAACTTTTTAAAAAATATTTTTATTGATTTTTAGAGAGAGAGGAAGGGACAGGGAGATAGAGACATCCATGTGAGAGTGAAACATCAATGGGCTGTCTCCTTCACACCCCCTACCAGGGATTGAGCCCGGGACTCAGGCATGTGTCCTGACCGGGAATCAAACCTGCAACCTTTCGATATCTGGGACGATGCCCAACCAACTGAGCCACACCAGTCAGGACTTAACTTCTTGATATAAATCCTGTAAGTGAAATATGGGTTAAAAGGCATGTGCAGTTTACATTTTGATACCTAGTGCCAAATCGCCCTCTCCAGAGTTCCTACCAGTTTATATTCCCACCAACTAGTACTGCATAGAGGGCCTGTTTTTTCCATACTCATGCCAACCTAGATATTTGTTTAACTCTTTCATCTTTGCCAGACAGATAGGTGGAAAGTTATATTGTGTTTTCATTTGTATTTATATATTATTCTGAAGTCCTTAAAAATACTCTGAGACCTCTTCAGATTGTGTACTTGAAGACCTACCTACTTCCAATCTTCTTTTCCTAGAATGCTGGCAACTAAACAAAGTAAAAACAAAACAGAACACAAAAGCCAATCAACTCATCTTTCTCTAGGTCAAAATTAAAACCTCGTTCTCCTCTTCTTTCTGTTTCTTTCAGTAATGGAATACCATCCACTTGAATTTAAGCTCCAGAAACTGGGATTTCTATCTGTTTTGTTCCCAGGATTTCCTCAGCACCTAGAATAGTGCCTGGTATATCTTAGGTGCTCGGTAAATATTTTTGGAATGAAATCATCTCCCAGCCATCTGAATCACACACTCTAATCATACCTGACTCCTTTGCTGTTTACCTATATGTGCGATATCTCATGAAGTCAAATTGCTTATACACCCTGAATGTCTGTTATGTCTTCCTGTTATCCCCCTTACTTACTGACTTACAGGCATCTAGCTAGGAGCCCTTCTCTTCAATCTCTTAGAGTACTCCCTTCTATTAATTTTATCTTTAAATATACAAATCTGATAATATCACTGCTTTGCTTTAATTCCTTAGTAGTTTTTTAAAATTGATTTGAGCAAGAGAGAAACTTTGATTTGTTGTTCCACTTATTCATGCAATCATTGGTTGATTCTTGTATGTGCCCTGACCTGCAATTAAAACACTTGGAGTGCGGGAAACGAGTTAAGTCGGCTCGCGTGAATTGCGCGTACTCCGAGGGAGCCGTCTTTAACTCGGTTCATATAGATTTGCGGTGGAGTGCGGGAAACGTGTAAACTCGGGCCGATTGTAACTGCGTATTACCAAATATTTGTTTGTAATCCACCCTTTTGGTGGATGGAACAAAACCAAAAGACGGAGCCATCTTATATTTTGGCGGGAAATTCACCCGCACTCCAAGTGTTAAACCCACAACCTTAGCTTATCAGGACAACACTGTAACCAGCTGAGCTGTCCGGCCAGGGCTCTCAGGAGCTTCTTAATACTTGCAAAGTTAAGTCCAAATTTTATTCTTCTTATACTTTTTACTTCAACCTAACCATCAACTTGCGGTTCTGAGTACCTTTGAACAAGCTGTTCCTTTCTCTTCCTTCTCTTAGGAGACTTCTAATTTATCAGTAAGGTCCACTCCAGTATGAAGTCTTCCCTATTCTCTCTAGCAGTCACTCCCTGGGTAGGGTACTTACAGCCCTTTGTTCATCTCTGTTGTGATTATTTATCAGTTTAACTCCTAATCTAAAATGAAATTTTGCAAGCAGGAATAAATATTTTGTATTGATTCTACAAATGTGGGATATCTGTTTTTCTGAGCCTTGTAAAGTTGCTTGATTCTCCATTTTATTGCTCTGTTGAATGGATTTGTGAGTATTAGAATAAGGACCATATTTAAGTAATGAAGGCAGTAAAATCTGTTAATATAGTGACTCTTACATTTGGGTGAAGCAGCTTTATAGCTTCTCTTACCTACTGCCCTGACCTTTCTCTTGCGTTCCAGTTCTACATCTCTCGATATGCCCAAAGTTGAACTTGTTTTCTAATTCTGTTCCACCAACAATTTGTTATTATTGCTATTTTCTTATACCTCCTGTCTGAGATAATGGCACCAGAAACCTTGAGGTCAGCCCAGATTTTTCTTACCTCTTTAATATTAAGTCAACCACCAAGTCTTAGTGATTTCACCTCTAACCCATTCCTTTCTTTCCATTACAACTACCATGCCTTGGTTCAAGCCATCATTATATATTACTTGGAGTGTTATAGTGGGCTTCTAACTGGTATCCTTGCCTTCTAATTACAGTAATCTTCAAAGACAAAGTAAAAAATTAAAAGGATATTGGATCATATTACTTCCCTGCTTAAAGCTCCACAGTGACTTTCTTTACAGTGACATGTAAATCTCCCACTACTCTCTCCACCCTCTCCATGCCAAACTATGTGGTTCCCTCTTAGGCCATGTTATTTGGTATTGCAGCTGACAAAAGTAACCTAGTTTTCCTCATCTCTCTGTTAAACTTGTTCCTCAAGACTCAGGTGAAGTGTTACTTGCCTTTCTTCAAGGTACGCAAAAGTTATTTTGCCCCTTTTGTACTTACCTCGTTTGCATCCTTTATTACATTGCTTTAATTACTTGTTCACATTTATTTGCCCCACTAGACCTAATTACTTGTTCACTTTTGTTCACCCCACCAGACCTAGGAGCAGGCTATTTAATAAATTCTAGCTTTAAGCAAAGTATAGGATTTTCAGCTGATATCTTTAAGTTTCTGTAGATATATAGCAAAAAAAGATAATTTGATTTTATGTGCCTAGCTATTTACCTTGTGTTTATCTTCATATTCAGACTCATCACATAGTACAGTGCTTAGGCCATAGTAAGTATTTAATTTTTCTGAATGAAGAAAGGATGCAGAAAAAGAATGCTTTTAGAAACCAAATTAAGTTCTAAAATAAAACACTTTAAACTTTTCTCTCTCTCTGTTCCCAGTAGTTCTTGTGTGGGTAGATTAGAATGCCTTGGTTTCTTCAAGGTGTTTGAAAAAGCCTTTTATGATATTCTTGATGGCATGTCGATGAAATGTGGACTAGATGGTGATACAGTTGGGAGACTTTATAGCTGGCTGAGAGCTATATTTATTTAAAGAGTATTGATTACTACATGTTTGTCAGCTAGGATGGACGTAGGACAATCTTATTCAGCGTCCTATATAATAAAAGCCTAATATGCTAAGTGTCTGACTATTCTACCAGTCACTATGATGTGCACTGACCATAAGGGGTCAGACGCTCTGAGCGGTAGGTTAGCTTGTTGCTGGGGTCTGGCCAATCGGGACTGGGTGAGAGGGGCCGGACATGCCCTGGAGCCCTCCCGTGGTCTCTCCCCGGGACTGATTGTGCACCAGTGGGGTCCCTCGGCCTGGCCTGTGCCCTCTCACAATCCAAGACCCTTGGGGGGATGTCAGAGAGCCGGTTTCGGCCCGATCCCCACAGGCCAGCCCGAGGGGCCCCCGCAGTGCACAAATCCATGCACCAGGCCTCTAGTGTTTATTATAACTTCCATGACTAAATAGAAAGAGTGCATATAAATTTGTGGGTGATATATAGTAGTCAGGACATTTTCAGTGGTAATGGAAATCTAGTTCAAGCTAGTTTAAGCAAACAATTTGTAGGTCCCCACGAATGGAGTTTATTGATTTAAGGCAGGGCCTTAAATAATTTCATCCAGATTCTGTCTTGACTCATGTCTCTATTCTATTTTCCCCTGAATTGGCTTTATTCTTAGACAGGCCTTCTTCGTGTGTGAGGAGAAATGGCCCCTGGCAGCTCCAGATTTAATTAGTCCTTTTATATTAACGGACCAGAAGAAAAAGGAATCGCCATAGCCTGTGGAGAACTGGTTCCATATACTTTGGGTAGAGTTGGGCCACTCCTATAGTGGAATGAAGTTTGGGAAATAGATTTCCCACAGGAAAGAAAAATTCTTCTACCAGAAAAAGGAAGGGAAAGCATGATGAAAAATCGAGACTATCATGATCAACTACAGACAGGTTTCTCAAGCACTAAATGTTTGAATAGAAATTGACAATGTCATAATAGACTGAAAGATGGATTAAAAATTTAAAAGATATTGTAATTATAACTTATCATCATTATTCTTAGCTAATCTGTATTTAACTTTTACTGTGTCTTTGGCACTGTACACAAGCACTTTACATGCAGTTAATTGCTATGCAATGACCATGTAAAATATTGGTATCCTTGATGTTTGTATTTTACAGAAAAGGAAACTGAGGCTCAGAAAGATTACATAATGTGTTTGTGGTCACCCAGCTATTAAGCTATAGAGTTTAAGCATTTAAAGTTTAAAACAGTTACCTATGTTTTTATTACATGAATAAATAAGGTACAGAACAGGGTATGTAGTGTACTGTCATTTGTGTAAAAAGAATAAAGGGAAGGTACATATAAACAAGTTAATACATATGCATTACATTGGTTGCTTCTGGGAAAGAAAATGGGGGTTTGGGGATGGAAGAGAATCTTTTCAAAATTTGATTAGAAAAGATCTAGGGAGTTTTAATAGATAGGAAATTCAATATGAGCTTTCAAAAGTGACTTGACTCTTAGAATAGTTCGTAATGACTATCATTGGAGATTGCCAGAATACTGTAGGCACACTGCTAGGCACTTGATGTATGTTAAAGAATTTAATCTTTTAAATCACCCCAGTAAAGTAAGGGTTATTTTCTCTACCCACGTAGGTAGATGGAGATGAAGTTCAAATAGGGGTTTTATGAATGCCTATTATAGAAAATATTTCAGCGGTTCTCAACCTGTGGGTCGCGACCCCTTTGGGGGTCGAACGACCCTTTCACAGGGGTCGCCTAAGACCATCGGAAAACACATATATAATTACATATTGTTTTTGTGATTCATCACTATGCTTTAATTATGTTCAATTTGTAACAATGAAATTGGGGGTCACCACAACATGAGGAACTCTGTTAAAGGGTCGCGGCATTAGAAAGGTTGAGAACCACTGGGTTAATGTTTAAGATTCTTCTTTGCTATGATTTTGTCCGTGCATATTCTTTTAGGAACATATACATAGTGTAAAATGAGATGCTGTAGTATAAACGTGTTCTCTAGGAACCTCAAACAGCTTTGCTGCTGAAGATGCTTTGGTGTTTTGTTTAATAATTGATTTCAGAGAAGGAGGGAGGGAGGGAGGGAGGGAGGGAGGGAGGGAGGGAGGGAGGGAGGGAGATCAATGATGAGAGAGAATCATTGATCGGCTGCCTCCTGCACGCCCTCCACTGGGGATTGAGCCTGCAACCCGTGCATGTGCACTTGACCAGAAGCAAACCCCGGGACCCTTAAGTCCGCAGGCTGAAGCTCTATCCACTGAGCCAAACCCGCTAGGGCTTAAGATGCTTTTGTTAGATACAGTGACCTTTCATTGGAATTAACCCATTGTTTCTTGTAAAATTCATGAGCCTTATGTGGAAGTTAAACAAAATCAGTAGATATTCTGTGACCTTCTAGAACACAAAATCACCTAGGAGACACTTGAGCAATGAAGCCTATCTAAACAGATGGCTATTTCCCTCTTGGTTTTCCAGTGCTATGGTGTCCATAATTGGGAGTTAATCGATACTATACAACAGAGCACTCTTGAAGTTTTATCTTTATACCTTTAGATTACATAGCAAAGACAAGGAAGACTTTTGTAGAAAATGATGACTTTTATCTAATTAAAGACCTATTTAAAAATTTCTTTTAGTAATGGCATGTTTAATTTCTGAACTAATAAGTTAAAATTTCAGAGAAATCTTATCCTTGGTGATTTGAAAACAAATAGGCACTAGAGAGACAGATTTCTCCCTCCCCTCTCTCAAGACTAAGGGGCAATTTTGTCATTAGTTAATATTCATCATTCATTTGTCCTTTTTCTAAACAATTAACTGACCTCTTCATTCCCCCATATTTTTAAAATACTCACTATTAACTCAGTTGCTGAAATTTATTAACTCCTAACTCATAAACATCCCTACTTACAAGATCTTTAGTGTATGGATTTTAGGAGTGTTCTTTCCTACTTCACTCTCGCTAATAATTTTCTCTGCCTTCATGTCTCTGTTTTCTTCACGCAAATAAGACACTCTTGTTTGCCTAATGAATAGGCAGTCTCCCTCAACTTCTGGCTACCAGAATCCCAGTTTTGTTTAGGAATCAGATGGGTATATGCTTCTGCAGAAGCTGATCACTTCTCTAGTCCTAGAACATGAAACTTGATTAGTTCTTGAAATATAACCCTCAGAACCCTAAGTATCTCTGAGACCTTTTCAGAGGTTCTGCTAGGTCAGAAGTATTTTCATAATAATACTAAGACCTCATTTGCTCTGTTGACCTTGTACTGATGATACAAATGCAATGGTGGGTAAGATGGCTGGCACCTTAGCACAAATAAAATCAGTGGCACCAAATTGCACTAGTAACCATCACATTCTTCATTGCTATGGCCTTTTAGTAAAAGATTAAAAAACATTATAAAGCCAATTTCACTTGAAAATATCTTTAATTGTGCCAATAAAGCAGTAAAAGTTATTAATTAAATCTCAACCTTTGAGTACATGTCATTTTATGTTGTGTGTGACAAAAGGGAAAGTACACATGAACACCTGTGCAATTGGGAATTGTGGGCTGACCTATCCAGTTTTTTCATCAAATACCATTTTTTACTTGAAAGAACAACTAACAAATTAGTTATTCAGACGTGGGTGTTTGGCAGACATTTTCTTGAAAGTGAATGAAATGAGCCTATTGCTCCAAGGAAAACAACTGACAATATTGTGTGTTTATCCCTCCCCGCAAGTCAAGTCTTCTTCCATTTATCCCCAAGTGGCTCAGTGGTTGAGCGTTGACCTATGAACCAGGATGATTCCTGATCAGGGCACATACCCAGGTTTCAGGTTCGATCCCCAGTAGGGAGCATGCAGGAGGCAGCCAATCGATGATTCTCTCTCATCATTGATGTTTCTATCTCTCTCTCCCTCTCCCTTTCTCTCTGAAATCAATAAAAAATATACATATATTTTTTAAAAGTTTTTAAAAAATCCTCATCTGAGGACATGCTTAGCAGAGGAAAGGAGAGAGAGAAACATCATTTGCCTTCCGTACACTCCCCGACTTGGGAGCAAACTCAAAACCTCAGGTATGTGCCCTGACCCGAATCAAACTGGCAACCTTTCGATGCACTGGACAACACTCGGCCAACTGTGCCATTTCTGCCAGGCCAGCTTTCGACTGTGAAGGTGAAGATACCAGACTTATATTAGTGTAGGAGAGAGGAGAGGGTCTGAACCAAATATTTCTTCACTGCATTTTCTGCCCCAAAAATTCGGTTGCAGCCTTGAAATTTTTCTTTCATCAGTGCCTCTCATGTGTGGGAAGCAACTGAAGTCAGTGTATAATTACTTCTTTCAGGGAGTTTAATGGCTTTGGCCTTTCTTTATTGTCTCTAGTCCTCATTTCTGTGTCACCTGCCTATCAGCACTCAGATCCCTAATAGGTACTGTACTATTTTGACTAATATCTAAAGGTGAATTGAAAAGAAGTATCATTAAAAGATAAAGGACAGAATTGTTGGGAAACTTCAGAGATTTCCATTTTTAAATTCTCTCTTCTCAGGTTTTTGTTTTGTTTTGTTGTTTACTTCCCGCCTTCAGTGAGCCCCAGAAGCCTGTGGTGGCACTTAGCATTTCAGAGTGAGAACTGGCCCAGCTTTTATTGTTGTCCTAGTTGTTAAGGTATTTAATTACCTTAACGTTTTATATTCCTGTTCCTCATTTTCCCTGCTGGCTTCAATCTCCTGACAATCCCTGCTCTTATAGCCTAAGTATATGGAAAAGATGGCAAAATGAGTCCTTTTCTGATTTTGATTCTCTCCTGGAGAGTGATAAATGAAGCTATGTTTGTTCCAATGAATAGTAGAATATGAAATCTCATAAAGCCACCTAGGTTATTAGATGAATATCACAGAGCTGCTTATTATGCACTATGGCTTAATGTAGATTATAGATGCAACCAACATAATTAGCAGAGCTGGAGCTCTAATTAAACATTATTGTGCTGCACCATGATTTCGCCTTCGATTTCTGTTGCAAAGTGGAAGGAAACTGAATAGTTCCAAACCCATAGATGAATTTCTTCACTTCTCCCCACCCCCCAAAATCTTTTAATTAATTAAAAAATTAAATAAAGTCATCCTTACACAGAGATCCTGAACTCTGCTTAGTAACTCTGACCAGTAAGGTAGTTTGTTGCATATACATGTTAATCAGCTCCTCATGTATATTAGTTCTTAGTGATCAGTTCTGCTAAGTTTCTTCTCTTTAGGGTATATAGCAGGGTTTAATTTGACAAGGTGCTTGAATGCAACATTGGCGTTTCCTACTTATATCTTAGATGTTGTTTTCTGGATCTGTTAGTAGGGAATTTAGGGGCTTGGCTTTATCTAGAATATTAGTAGCTTATTTCTTTCTGGGCTCCAGCAGCACTAAATAACTTAACAGGAAATGAACCCACTTCCAGAAAAGAGCTGTCCTTGATGGCTGAGATAATGTGTAGGTGGCTGACTCCCTGGGGACTTACCTCCCTCAGTACTTGGGATTGCTGTTTCAGCGGTGGAACAGATTGGCAACAGGACATGCTCGAGCGAGGCAATCAGAAAATTCACAGGAGTGACCTAGAAGGTTTAGGTCAATCTCTGTGTCCCAGAAAGAGGACCTTGTAGGAATTTCTTTTGCTACAAGAAGAAAGGTATAGAAAAGGGAACAAACGCTGAGCAAAGGAATTGCATATCCTGACTGTGAAATTGCTTCTGCCTCAGTTCTTCCCCAAAAGAACAGAGGTAAGTCCATAAGTAAAGATGATCTGTATATTCTGTCTCTATTTTCCCCCTTTCTAGTAACTCCCCAGGAATCTTTCTTTGCAAAGAGTTATGAGCCACCTTCTTGGAGCATTCCTGAAAGGGTTAAATGACTAGAGCCAGATTCCAGTACTACACAGGAGTAATGGGGAGTCTAGTTTACTTTTTCTGTGTTATTTCTATCTTCAAGTCTGTGCATGGAGATGTTAAAGGGTCTTTTAAGGATGTACCACACACATCCCAAGAAGGTTACCAAATTAAATTATGAATACCTGATTTTTAAGAGTGCAAAGACAGCAAAATGCCTTTTGGCATTTACCATCATACAGAAGATTCATTATACAGGTTTCCACTTTCATTTCATTTTATGAAAAAGGTGGAGTTAGGGAAATACAGGATGGGTATATGTAACAACAAGCAGATAAGGATAATGTTTTGGCAACTTTTCAAGGACCAGTATTAATCTGAATCAGTGTTTTAAACCTCCAACCCAGTGGTTCAGTTGGTTAGAGCATCGTCCTGATATGCCAATGTTGCGGGTTCAATCCCCGGTCAGGACACATACAAGAAGCAACCAATGTATACATAAATAAGTGGGACAACATCGATATTTCTCTCTCTCTCTCTCTCTCTCTCTCTCTCTCTCTCTCTCTCTCAAATAATATAATTAATTTTAAAAAAAGAATCAGTGTTTTAGCAGTCTCTGGACTCTGACAGTGATGATTCACAAATAGCAATGACTTATAAGCCAAGATGTCAGAGCTAACTGCAGAGAATGGATGCAATACCCAGATGTCAGTGTTAAGAGGAAGTAGGTGAACTATAGGTAGAACAGTGGCCATGCAGTAAACTATTCCAGAGCCAGACTTCTGTTGCAGAGTTGTCCAGCAGCTTGTATTATGGGTTTATTGTATGGCTCTCTGAATATAGGTCTGTAGGACTAAAAAATCTTTGCAGAGAAGAGGGTCCCTATCATTTTCTAAGTCTGCTGATTGCTATCATACCAGTCAGTGCATCATTGAGTGCCTTTGCATATGCAAGGTACTATGTTCAGTTAGGATTTTGGCACTGTAGACTCAGAGTTGGTAATTTGTCAACCTGATAAATGCTAAGATTTAATGAGTTAAGGGATTATTACCCTTTTCGTTACATTTTTTTTTTAACTCTAGATGTGTTACATTCTTCTTGGAATCTAAGTAATTGTGTTTTTGTGAGAGGTTCTATATTTGGAGGTAGATTGTTGGTCCTTCAACTATTTCTATCTGTGTGTGTCTATAATCAACTTCATCAGCAGACTCTCTACCAATCGGTTTCTGGGTAGTGATAACACCTCTTGTTTCTCACAGATAAATTTTATGTTAGATTCACATTCCAAAATGCCATTCTCATTAACTATTGCTGTTATAATAGAAACTTCAAGCTCTCCTAAATAACTTTTAAGAAGACTTCCTTCTAGCTAAAGATGAATTAAAGCTCCAGTCTTCTTGAAGTGGCATTCCTAGCATCTATTTTCCCCCTTTTCTTTATTCCTATCTATATTCTTGGATTTTATACCTGGTTAATGTAGAATTTGTTGGGAAACATAGTGGTAGCAGTAAAACATGGCTCAGAAACTGGTCCGTTTCTTTCTTATCAATCTTTGTGCTCTGTTACTACTGAAAACTGGCCCTAATTCTCTTTCACTAGAAAAATGAGACAAGCACAATTTATGATGAAAATTGTTATTAAGAAACTAGATGCCCGGTGCACGGAATCTGTGCACGGGTAGGGTCCCTAGGCCTGGCCGGCGATCAGGGCCGATCTGTGGGGTGACCGGTGGGGTGATTGGGGAGCCCCGCTGGCACCCGCCTTGGCTGGCCTGGGTCCTGCGGGCAGCTCCTGCGTTGAGCATCTGCACCCTGATGGTCAGTGTGCATCATAGTGACCAGTCGTTCCACTGTTAAGTCGGTTTGCATATTAGGCTTTATTATATAGGATAGAGCTTCTCCTAGCTCAGGGCACATTCATCTAAACTGCTAGCTTTGTAGTGGTATCATGAGTAAAACTTGAAAGGAAAAAACAAAGTCTTATATTTAGAGTCTTCTGCACTCTGGCAGGAAAAGATGTTGGACTAGATTAAATACAAGGAAGGTATTTCCTCTAAAAGTTCTTCCTGTAACTCAGCTGGTGCTTTTTCTTCCCCCACAGATGGAGTCCCCTGTCTCCACACCAGCAGTGCTGCCACTACACCTTTTGGTACCAGTGGTCAGTAATGACATCTCATCTCCCTGTGAGCAGATCATGGTTCGTACCCGATCAGTTGGGGTCAACACATGTGATGTGGCTTTAGCCACCGAGCCTGAGTGCCTGGGTCCCTGTGAACCTGGGACAAGTGTCAACCTTGAGGGCATCGTGTGGCAAGAAACAGAAGATGGTAAGTGCTACCTGTGGCTTCCCCATCCCTTCTCAACCTGCTTCTGCCTGCAGGGGTTTATTGTTGTAATTCACACCAAGTATTTATTAGGAGTCTCAAATGACCATAGTCTGCTGGTGATACTTACCCAGAAGATTACAGTAAACTTCTTAGTAAAATCCCCCAGCTTCTAGAGATTGGCAGTTTTAATTGTTTCCACTTTGTAGCTGTTCAACAGTATTGGCCCTGATACTTAAGCAGTAGGTTTGATAAGTGCTGGCCAGGTAATTCATACTGTGTCTATACTCTCCATACCCCTCTCTATCATTTTATATGGAAGAATTCAAATAAATGAACTTTTGGGTCAGGCTTGAAGAGATAAAGTAATAAAAGGGCAGCTGTGGGAGTCAAGGAAATGGAAAACTCTTAAATTGACTTAGTGTTGGCTCATTGAATGTGCAACTCTTGCCTTTTTTAACACCTGGAGGTGCAGCCAGCTTCTTCCTACTGTTGCCTCATTCCCCAACCATCCACACCGCTTCATGCATCTGTCAATACAGATTTTATAGGCCTAGGCAACAGGGAAATGTTTACATAGCCTTGTTTTCAGGTATCCACTAAGCAGTTGGCTCACTGTAGGGTGCTGCTCCCCAAGGCTACTATCCAGACTTATATGTTCCATCGGCCCTTGAGAATAAAATCTCTTCTGTTTAAAAGTTTATCAACCTAAAAAAATAGGAGTGCAAAGAGACTTACCAGGTATTTCAGATCCCTTCGTACCATCTGTGGCAATTTGATTTCAGCAAATACATTATTTTTATTTAAAAAGCCAAGTCCTTGTCAAAGTATGTGTGGTTAGAAAGGCTGGGCCTCAGAGTCCCCTCAGGTCTCTGCATCAGTAACCAGACTCTCAAAGCATCCCCACTCTGAGGAGTTTAGAAGCCCAGAAGAGCACAGCTCATTATCTCTGATTATCATAAGCTGTCTTGTCAGGCTGCCTGTGGAAATTCAAGCGTTTCATTCTGGCCATCCTGATAAAAGTCTGTTCCTCTGAATATGTTGTTATGGTCTAGTATTTATTTAAAGTCTACCGTTCAGTCGGCGATGGTGTGATACAGGTTAAGAATTTTATGTTCTTGGCTCTCTTATCATTAGTTTTATAGTAAAGCGCCAGCTTTTAGAATACCATTGCTGATGAGTTTTTATTGTGTTCCTAAGACAAGAACGGGAAAAAAAAAACACCTATTGTGTTAGAAACTGATACCGAGACATTAGAGAGCTTGATCCTTGAGATTGACTCTGGATGTGTGTATATGATACACAGCCTGGAAATCACAAGTGGCTGATCTGATTTTTAAAATGTCATCTGCCTGTGGTCAAACATCTCAACAGCCACAGTGTCTGTTGGAATGACAAACATATTCAGACCACAGCTCTGTGCCACCAAGCAACCTTCGGGAACTGTTGCCTCAATATATTAAAGATAGAAGACATCAATTTCCTGCCTATTTATTCTGTCCATCTTTATGATGGTGACTTTTCTCCAAGGGCGAGGTGTTTGTTGTTTATGTGAACTTGATGAAAACTTTGCAAGAGAGTGAGGCACACCTTTTACTCTCCTGAGATAGTGGATACCTTTTTATCTGAGGTTCCCTGTTCTCCCTCCCTGCCAGGGGAGTGTTAGCATGAAATTTTTTTAAAAATTAATTATTTACTCTGAAAAGCTCTCTGGTTGTTACTCGTAGCCTATTACCAAGTTCCCTTGTTATACACTTTTTTTTTTTTTGTTAATCCTCACCCGAGGATATTTTTCCATTGATTTTTAGAGAGAGTGGAAGGGAAAGGAAGAGACAGAGAGAAACATTGATGTGAAAGAGACACATCGATTGGTTGTCTCCTGCATGTACCCCAACCAGGGCCGGGGAACCTGCAACCGAGGTATGTGCCCTTGACTGGAATCTAACTTGGGACCCTTCAGTCCGCGGAGTGACACTGTATCTACTGAACAAAACCGGCTAAGGCTGTTATACACTTTTAATGCACTCTGTACTTTTATTTCACAGCACTCATCACAATTTGCAATTTTGTATGTATAGATGCTCCTTGACTTACAGTGGAGTTACATCCTGATAAACCCATCATAAGTTGAAAATATCATAAATGGAAAATGCATTTAATACTTAACTTTATTAAATATCATAGCTTAGCCGAGCCTACCTTAAACATGCTCAGAACACGTCATTAGCCTTTAGTTGGGCAAAATCATCTCAATACTGCTGCCCAGCATCACAAAAGATCAAAATTCAAAGTATGGTTTCTACTGAATGCAAATGGCTTTTGCACTGTCATAAAGCTGAGAAATCTTAAGTGAGACCATTGTTAATCGGGAGCCATCTGTAATAGTATTTTTTATAAAAGTGTATTTCTTCTACTACTTTAGAAGTTCAGTGAGCTCAGGGACTCTGTTTTGCTCACCATTGTATCCCCAACACTTAACACCTGACACCTGTAGTAGGCCTTCAAAAATATGTATTTGAATGAATCTTGCATCTATGTCATTGTCATTTCTAGAGCTATGTTAATGTACATCTGATAGATACTTTAATATTGTTTGAACTTAGAAGCCATGTCAAATACTTTCCAAAGTTCTTCACCTTCTCTAAAACTCAGAAGAATAATACTTGCACCAGGTTTGAGATCACTCTCATTTATTTAATTAAATTTTTAAGGTTTTTAGTGCTCCTATTTTAATATATTTTTTCCCACTTACCATTGTGTTTCAAGGTTTAGTACTTTTCTTTTTTGTTTTTTTGGTTTTTTTCATGCCAAGAGAACTATTTTGCTGTTATATACTCTACTTTGCTTTTCGGCCATTTCAGAGGGCATTCACTTGAGCTATCAGTTGGCAGTAGTCTGAATTGGGATCAGAGTTAGTTCACATTCCTTTTCATCTTAAAGTAACAGAGATTTCTTGCAAAGATCATTCTCTGCAGATTTAGAAGATCTAACTAGTGTACTGAGTCAGTCCTCAAGTTAATAATAAGAACTATATACAGATACTTTAAAAAAAATTATTCCAGCCTATTAGGCTTTTTGTTTTGCTACCCAACTCTTTGTACTTCTGTGTCTTTGCCCAGGGAAGCTGTGAATGCTTCACCTGTGAGGTCCCTGTTGCACTGAGCCATCTTGCTGATAACAGCTGTAGGGATCGTGACCTCAATTCTTCCTTGTTTCTTTGCTTACCTGTACTGCAGTGTTGCTTCTTTTTTCCCTACCTCTCCTTGTAAACCTTGGCCTTGGAGGCATCTTGAAATTCCTGCAGATCCCATCTCTTTTTAGGTTGCTGGGAATTCAGCCAGCACTACAAAGATCCTCGACTAGGCTCAACCTTAGGACTATTTTAAGAAGACCCACTGGAATGATTTCCTTGGCTTTTTGAGACTTATTCTTAGCACTTATGCAGAGGTCTGATTCCATCTGATTTCTCTTTGTCCCACTGCACTTCAAGTCAAAATAATAGATCCCAAGTCTATTTTGGGTTCACAAGGTCCTGAAATGGTGTGTAAGAAGTCTTAAGGCAGACCGCATACTTTTGCTGAGGCAAAATTGCTTACTAACTTCTATGGTATTTTAAAGAAGCACGGCTGACTTTAAATAAGAATTCCGGGGGATGCTATAGGTTTTCCTTTTTAGACCACAGCACTAAGTGGGAGGCTATCACTAGTGATGTATTTTACTTTGGTAGACATGCTTTCTGGAAGAATTTGTGCTATAGTGCAAAGAACACTGAAGTGAAAATCAGAAGACCTCTGCTGCTATCACTGTGACCTTGGGCAAGTTTCTTAACTTAGTTACCTCATTTCTTGAACTAGTGACCAGTAAGGACCTATCCAGCTTTTAAGTTATAAGAACCTGTGACTTCACCCTTGGAATCATCATGGATCCAGTACTAGTTGACTGTGGCATTTTGAAAATGAATAGTTTTACATAGCAGTCATGAGAATGAAAACATTAATACCAATTAAATTTCATTATAGACTTGTTATGTAGATTTGTTTCATCAGAGAAATGAATCTGTTCACCTTGCCAGTCTCAAATTCAAGAAATCCTTATCTCCCATTTTTCGACTCCTGATTCTAGACTGACAAGTGAAAGAATTCACACAACCCAGCTGTTTGTTAGCTGACATAAGCTGAGCTCACAATACTGCTTAGCAATCCCTTCATCTCCCTGTTCCATTTACATTCCCCAATACTTATTTCATTGTGAAGATTTTTTAAAAATATATTTTTATTGAGGAGAAACCAAGATGGTGGCATAGGTAAACACCAGAAATGGCTGCCTCGCACAACTACTTCAAAAATACAACTAAAAGACAAAACGGACATCACCCAGAACCACATGAAGGCTGGCTGAGTGGAAATTCTACAACTAGAAGGAAAGAGAAAAGCACACTGAGACTCAGAGGAGGTGCGGAAGTAAAGTACAGAGGTACGGAAGCCCACGTGGAAAGGGCTGGCAACTGAGGACGCGGTTGTCTTTTTCAATCGGGAGGGAGTCTCAAGCTCCCGACTGCTCTGAACTCCAGTTCCGGGCGAGGCTCTGGGGACCCAGACTCATACGGGGAGAAACTGGACTGTCTGGCATCCGTTGGAACTCGAGGGCGGCTTTCTCTCAGAGGTGCTTGCAGTGATTACCGGGACACTGAGACCAGGGGCCTCTTAGGGTAGGACTGAGGAGCAGCCATAGCTGTTTGCTCCGCCCTGTTGATTCCCTGAGACCCCGCCCCACCCAAGCTGTGCGCAGAGGCTTTTGCATATGAAAGGCCTGACCCTTTGCAATCTGAAAACTACCTAACAAACTGCAGCTGGGTCACAGAGACCCAGAACATCCAAAAGAAGGCCCAAGGCCCCACAGCTGCTTGCATTGCTTCACAGCTTGGCCTCATCTAGGCACATCCAAACCCCAAACAAAGAAGAGGAATCTGCAGATTTCTCCATAGCTCCTGCTGGGTAGCCTCAGGAAGAGGCTAAATTAGCACCTCCTTAGAGATCCAAGAACCAGTGTACCCAGTGGTCAGAGTGGGACCATCCAGATTTCAACTCTTCAGATCCATAAGGGACACACTCAGGGGGCAGACTCAGTGAGCACCAAAGCCCCATTGAAGCAAGTCTTGCCCCAGAAGGGTGTCTCCAGCACAGAAGTTCCCCCACTATAGACACAGCTGATTCTCACAGCCAATTGGCCTGGAGATCAATTCCTCCCAGTGATACCTACAACAATCAAGGCTTAACTACAACAAGACTGTGCACAAAGCCCACAAAGGGGTGCACCAAGAGTGTCCACCTCAGGTAATTGGGGAGGCTGAGCCACTGGGCCCTATAAGACAACTAGCACAGAAAGCCACTCTATCAACACAGAGAAGCATAAAAAATGCGGAGACAAAGAAACAGGTCACAAATGACAGAAATGGAGGAAAGCAAACTACAGGATATAGAGTTCAAAACCACACTTATAAGGTTTTTCAAGGATTTTCTAGAAACCGCTGATAAACTTAGTGAGACCCTCAAGAAATCTAGTGAGACCCTCAAGGATATGAAAAAGGACCAACTAGAAATTAAGCATACACTGACTGAAATAAAGAATATTCTACAGAGATCCAACAGCAGACTAGAGGATCGCAAGAATCAAGTCAAAGATTTGAAATACGAAGAAGAAAAAAACACCCAACCGGAAAAACAAAAAGAAAAAAGAATCCAAAAATATGAAGATAGTGTAAGGAGTCTCTGGGACAACTTCAAGCGTACCAACATCCGAATTATGGGGGTGCCAGAAGAAGAGAGAGAGCAAGATATTGAAAACCTATTTGAAGAAATAATGACAGAAAACTTCCCCTAGCTGGTGAAAGAAATAGACTTCCAAGTCCAGGAAGCGCAGAGAACCCCAAACAAAAGGAATCCAAAGAGGACCACACCAAGACACATCATAATTAAAATGCCAAGAGCAAAAGACAAAGAGAGAATCTTAAAAGCAGCAAGAGAAAGACAGTCAGTTACCTACAAGGGAGTACCCATATGACTGTCAGCTAATTTCTCAACAGAAACTATGCAGGCCGGAAGGGAGTTGCAAGAAATATTCAAAGTGATGAATGCCAAGAACCTACAACCAAGATTACTTTACCCAGCAAAGCTATCATTCAGAATTGAAGGTCAGATAAAGAGCTTCACAGATAAGGAAAAGCTAAAGGAGTTCATCACCACCAAACCAGTATTATATGAAATGCTGAAAGGTATCCTTTAAGAAGAGGAAGAAGAAGAAAAAGGTAAAGATACAAATCATGAACAACAAATACACATCTATCAACAAGTGAATCTAAAAATCAAGTGAATAAATAATCTGATGAACAGAATAAACTGGTGAATATAAAGAATCAGAGGCACAGAAAGGGAGTGGACTGACTATTCTGGGGGGGGTGTGGGGGGAGGGGTGTGGGGTGGGGGACTGGACAAAAATCGTACACCTATGGATGAGGACAGTGGGGAGGTGGGTAAGGGCAGAGGGTGGGGTGGGAACCGGGTGGAGCGGAGCTAGGGTGGGAAAAAAGAGGAACAACTGTAATAATCTGAACAATAAAGATTTAATTTAAAAAATATATATATATATTTTTATTGATTTCAGAAAGGAAGGGAGAGGGAGAGATAGAAACATCAATGATAAAAGAAAATCATTGATTGGCTGCCTCCTACATGCTCCACACTGGGGATCCACAACCCCGGGCATGTGCATGTGCCCTGACACTGACCGGAAATCGAACCATGACCTCCTGGTTCATAGGTCAATGCTCAACCACTGAGCCACGCCAGCTGGGCTCATTGTCAAGATTCTTAGCCCAATTCATTCTTTCTTCATGCTCTTAAACTGAGATCAAAGATACCCACCTAAATCCCCTGCTTCCCTCCTCTCTTTCTAAAAATGCATTTTTCTTATCCTATTATTTTATTTTTCTTTTCTTATTCTGAAGATTCTTGAGTCTTTACCATGAATTTTATCTATTCTTTCTTCATCTTCATTCTTTCCCCTTCTATTAACTCCTTCCCCTCTATAACACTTCTTACAGTGAAAACACTTTCCTCGTCCTTGCTACCCCTTTGAACTACTGACCTCTCTCTTTTACTACTTACTATTGCTATTTTCAATCTCTTTTTTAAATATGTTTTTATTGATTTCAGAGAAAGGAAGGGAGAGGGAGAAAGGGATAGAAACATCAATAATGAGAGAGAATCATTGATTGGTGACCTCCTGGTTCATGAGTCAACGCTCAACTACTGAGCTACACTGGCTGGGCTTCAATCTCTTTTTACTTGTCCAGTATCATATAACATCTTGCTACATGGAACTGAGGAATTGAATTTTATATTTTTATTTAAATAGTCACATGTAGCTGTGGTTTACCATTTTGGACAGTATAGGGGCTAGATGATGTTTAAATTATGTATAACGTAAAAGTGTATATATACTCTGAGATGGAAAGAGGAGTAATTGTGTGGGAGAATGAAGAGGTTGGGTAAATAGCTGACCCAGGGTGATTTCTGTGTACTCTGGCTCTTTTTACCTGAGAAAAAATTGGCCCTCCTTCAAGCTCTGTGGTTGAGCCCTGTACTTTGGTCTGTGGGTTGCAGTTTTCTCATTATCAGAGTAATAGGCAGTGGTTTTGCTTAGCAGGAAGTTAGTTTGCCTGTGGTAGCTCCGCTGAGAACCTGCCTCAGCTGTTCTTCATCCTCATCTGATTGCAGATCCCAGCTGTGAGTTTTGATCTTTCTCACTAAAAGGAAGGGGCTGACCATTCATCTTTATGGAAATAGTAACCTTGGGAGTTACTCTTGATTTATTCTGTGTGATTGTGATGTAGGAAAGTATGTGTGTGAACTGTGAAATATTTAATTTTAGATATTTATACTGGAGCTACTGGTTTTCGTTTTTCTTATCTATAACTAACACTCCTTCCCCTTTAGTCTTGCCTTAGGCAGCACTTACCTGAAGAGAAATGGTTCACAGTGACCAAGCTTTCCGCTGCTTAGCCAATTGCTTCGAGCCCGACTCCTGCAGAAACCGCTCTACCAACAGCACAGTCATAAAGAGCCTAGCAGCCATTGTCTGGCACCACTAATCTTCATAGCAACCGACTACCACATGGCAACAGTAGCCACACAAAGGAAGCATTAGGGAAATCAATACTTACTTTCTCCCACCCTTCCCCCACCCAAACAACCGCCAACACATTCTTTCCACCTAGCACCTTACTCCTAGGGGATGCTTTAGGGCAATTACATGTTTATATACCCTTGTGGATTATGTTATCTGTCCACTGTCATATATTTAAATCCTGAAGCCCTAAGGAAATTTTTCAGTTACAGACTTTTTTGAGTTTCATTTTACATATTGCAAAATAAACTAATCTCCAAGGGAGAGAAATGTCCTTTTGTGCATTCTCACCCTCCTCCTCCTGCAAAGCATAGTCAGGCAGTTCAGTTGGCCAGGCTGCAGGCTTTCCAGATAGCTGAGGTTGTTTCTAATGAGATTCTTTTGGTATTTCAGTAACACAACCATCTGAGATGGGCTCAGAGACAGACCTATGTTGTTATTAATGCCATCCTTTAACAAATAATTTAGTTCCTGATACTTATATATGAACCCAGGTTAGTAATAACTACGCAGTAAATATAGTTCTGATAAATTAGCCCTAGCTAATTTAGCCTCAGCATATGATTCCAAAAGGAAAATACCCCATTTGTGAGCCTTGATGTTTTCTTGCCCTATTGATAAGGTCATTTAACTGGTCTGGGCCTTTATTTCCTCATTTGTAAAATGAGGAGATTGGATTACATATCTCTGTGGTCCTTCCAGTTCTGATATTTATAATTCTGTGATTATTTGTGTGGGACAGAAGAGGGAACTGCCTTTGATAATCATTGATGGTGGTGAGATCTGCTGGAAGATGTAGTTGAACCCTCTGCTCTCAGTGCTTACACTGCTAAAAACAGGGCCTGGCCCGGCCCTGGTTGATAAAGTGTCTGAAACAATGATGGGCAGAAGCTATTAACTAACTTGGCAACTAGCCTTTTCTCTCACAGCAGTAGTTTCAGACCAGTTCAGGCAGAGCTTTGCTCCCAGGTCATTGCTGCTGCCTCTTAATGATTCCATTAAGAACAACCAGTCTCTCTCTCTCTCTCTCTCTCTCTCTCT
Source organism: Myotis lucifugus (assembly GCF_000147115.1). Lineage (NCBI taxonomy): Eukaryota > Metazoa > Chordata > Mammalia > Chiroptera > Vespertilionidae > Myotis > Myotis lucifugus. Next base: position 2,077,856 of record NW_005871163.1, on the reverse strand, counting down.
CTCTCTCTCAATCTGTCTCTCTCTTCTCTCTGTCTGACTACTCTATGAAACAAGAGGCTCTTCTCCACTTCTGATACTTCATTATCCTAGCTCCCTCAGGCTTTATAGAACAAAGAAGTCATAGGGCATCAACTTTATAATTTATGCAGCTAGAGATAATTTCCCCAGGATAGGGTGGGTAGGTAGCTGATTCCCCCTGGCATGAGGCTTCATTGCTAAATGGCCTTATGTTTTATCTGCCAGGCTTAGGCTTTGTTGGGCCTATTCAGGCTTCTCTGTATTTGAGGTAAATTATAGTTGCAAACCAGGACCATATACTTTTAGAGGGGTAAGGGTTAGGAAAAAATGGGAAGTGTGTCTTTTATAGGCCCTGCTACTTGCTAATTGCTTAAGAAGTTTTTGTTTAATCCACTGTCCCTGTACTTATTCCTGCCAGATCCTTTATTTCCCTTAGTTGCTGCCTTCATGGCCTTCTCCATAGCAACAAGCTCTGTGACAAAAAGGCTGTGGTGAGAAATTGAGTAGTCTCCCCTCCCACAAGTTGTACTCTATTTTCTCTTTAGGATATCTTTAAAAAGCCTAAAAGACTGCTATCAAATAATTTTCTACCCCCATTGAACTCATAATGAAATGAAACTTTTAACCCAGAATTAATGCAGTGAACAACCTGCCTTCTCCTTATTTGACTCTGATTATCCTCATCTTTTGCAAAATTTCCCCTTTCATTCAGTACACTTGAAATACTGTGCATCTTCCATTTATCAAGCTCCCCTACACTTTTCAGTTTTTAACCTGCTCCTTAGAATTATTAGTTCTTGTTCAAAAAACAACAACAATAAAAAAACTTCTGGGATTAAGAGTCAGTGTGAAAAAAGAATGGAAAAAAGTAGAAAACAGACCCCACCCCCACCCACCATTGGCTTGCTACCCTGGAGATTGGGCAGAATGTCTAAAGTATAGAGCTAACCTGCATCTCAGCTGATTCTGGCACTGATCTTCAGGAGTCACAAAACCAAAGGTTTTGTTTTGTTTTTATGTTAATAGGTCTTACTGAACAATAATAAAAGTATAAATATGTATACAAATCATAAAAATGGAGATCATTGAATTTTCGAAATGAACTCACTTTGTGGTGCCAGCATCCAGATGAAGGAATACAATATTTCTGGAAGCCCAGAAGCTCCTTCATACCTCCCTCCAATAGCTAACCTCCTGCCAAGAAAATCAGTTCTGACTGCTAACATCATAGATCAGTGTTATCCATTTTGAACATTACATAAATAGAATCATTACACTCTGTACTTTATTATGTCTAGCTGTTCAACATATGCCAGTGAAGTGCATCCATATTGTTACATGTAGTTGTATTTTGTTTAGTCTCATTATTTTATATAGTATTTCATTATGTGAATACAGTAGCCCACCCTTATCTACAGTTTAGATTTCAGTGGTTAACTGCAGTCTGAAAATATTAAGTGGATAATTCCAGAGATAAACAATTCATAAATTCTAAATTGTGTGCCATTCTGAGTAGCGTGATGAAATCTCATGCCATCCAGCCCCATCCTGTCCAGGATGTGAATTATCCCTTTTTCCAGCATATTCACGCTGTATATGCTGTCTGCCCATTAGTCACTTAGTACTTGTCTCAGTTATCAGATCAGCTGTGGTGGTATAACAGTACATGTTCAAGTAACCCTTATTTTTCTTATAATAATGGCCCCAAAGCATGAGAGTAGTGTTGCTAACAATTTAGATATGCCGAAGAGAAGCCATAAAGTGCTTCCTTTAAGTGAAAAGGCAGAAGTTATTGATGTAATAAGAAAAAAAAATGTACTAGTATGCTGAGGTTGCTGAGATCTACAGTAAGAATGAATTTTTTATCTGTGAAATAAGATATTTTGAAAGACCACATTCACATAACTTTCTTAACGGGTTTTGGGTTTTTTTTTGCTGTGATTGTTCTCTTTTATTATTAGTTCTTGTTATTAACCTCTTACTATACCTAATTTATAAATTAAACTTTAACCCTAGCCTACATCGGCTCAATGACTGAAGGGTCCCGGGTTTGATTCTGGTCAAGGGCACATACCTCGATTGTAGACTCCATCCCTGGCCCTGGTTGGGGAGCGGACGGGAGGCAACCAATCGATGTGTGTCTCTCACATAAATATTTCTCTCTCTGTCTCTCCTCCTCCCTTCCACTCTCTCTAAAAATCAATGGAAAAAATATCCTCGGGTGAGGATTAACAACAGCAGCAACAAAAAATTAATTAATTAAACTGTATCATAGGTATATATGTATAGAAAAAATATAGTATATATCGGGTTTGGTACTATCCCTGTTTTCAGGCATCCACTGGGGGTCTTGGAACATACCCATGGTGGATAAGGGTGACTACTATTAAGTTGTTGATAGATATTTGGGTTGTTTGCAGTTTAGGGCTCATGTAAAAAATGTCTGTGAAAATTCTTGTATATGTTTTGTTGGGAATATATGTATATATTTCTATTCTATATATACTTAGGAATTGAATTCCTGGGTCATAAGGTATGCATATGATCAGCTTTAATATTGCTAGTTTCCCAAAGTATCTGAATCACTTTATACTTCTACTTCCAATTAGAATCCTAGTTGCTCTGCAGCCTTAGCAACACTTGACCTTATTTGTCTTTTTCATTTGTGCCATTCTGATTGGTGTGTGATGGTATCTCATTGGGTTATTAATTTGCATTTCCATGATGAGTCATGAAATTGAGCATTTTTTCATGTGCTTATTGGGAAATGTTTTATGAAGTACATGTTCAAATCTTTTCCCCATTTTTGGATTGGGTTGTATGCTTTTTCTTACTGATTTGTAGGAATTTTTTGTATATTCTGATTATAAGTCCTTTATCAGATACATGTATTGTAAATATTTTCAGTTTCGTATCTTGCCTTTTCTCTTAATGGTACTTTTTCATGAATGGAATTTCTTCATTTTTATAAAGTCTATCATTTTTCTTTTTTGTTTTTCTTTTTTAATATATTTTATTGATTTTTTACAGAGAGGAAGGGAGAAGGATAGAGAGTTAGAAACATCGATGAGAGAGAAACATCGATCAGCTGCCTCCTGCACACCCCCTACTGGGGATGTGCTTGCAACCAAGGTACATGCCCTTGACTGGAATCGAACCTGGGACCTTTCAGTCTGCAGGCCGACGCTCTATCCACTGAGCCAAACCAGTTAGGGCTATCGTTTTTCTTTTATAATTTTTGTGTCCTGCCTGTTTTGTTGTTGTTGTTGTTGTTTTAAAATATGTTTTTATTGATTTCAGAGAAGAAGGGAGAGGGAGAGAGAGATAGAAACATCAATGATGAGAAAGAATCATTGATTGCAGCCTGCACATCCCACACTATGGATTGAGACCACAACCCAGGCACGTGCCCTGACTGGGAATTGAATGGTGACCACATGGTTCTTAGGTCAATGCTCAACAACTGAGCCACACTGGCCAGCCTGTGTCCTGCCTGTTTAAGGACATTTTGCCTTTCCCAAGGTAATGAAGATCGTTTTCTGTTTCTTTCTTTCTTTTCTTTTTTTTTTTAGAACTTTGTTGCTTTTTATATTTAGATCTATAATCTATCTGAAATTGATTTTTGTTTAGGGTGTGAGTTGGGAATCAAGATTCTATTTTTTTCATATCGATACCTAATTGAACCAGGACCTTATTGAAAAGACCATGCTTTCCTCCACTACACTCAGTGTCACATTTGTCATAAATCAAGTGACGTGTGTGGGTGTATTTCTGGGCTCTGTCTCTTCTGTTCCATTCATCACTTATCTAGTCTTGTATCAATACTACACTGTCTTAATAACTATAGCTTTATAACTCTTGATATCTAATAGTGTAAGTCAGGGGTCCTCAAACTTTTTAAACAGCGGGCCAGTTCACTGTCCCTCAGACCATTGGAGGGCCGGACTATAGTTTAAAAAAAACTATGAACAAATTCCTATGCACACTGCACATATCTTATTTTGAAGTAAAAAAACAAAACGGGAACAAATACAATATTTGTATTTGCATGTGGCCCGCGGGCCGTAGTTTGAGGACCCCTGGTGTAAGTCCTCCCTCTTTATTGTACTTCAAGATTGCCTTGAATATTCTTGGCCTTTTGCATTTCCACATAAATTTTAGGATCTGGTGGCAAATTTTTATTTAAAAAACCTGCTGAGGCCCTGCCAGCATGGCTCAGTAGTTGGGCGTCAACCTATGAACCAGGAGGTCACCGTTCGATTCTCAGTCATGGCATATGCCCGGCTTGCAGGCTTGATCCCCTGTGGGTGGCCTGCAGGAGGCAGCCAATCAGTGATTCTCTCTTATCAGTGATTCTCTCTTATCATTGATGTTTCTCTCTCTCTCCCTTCCTCTCTGAAATCAATAAAAATATATATTTAAAATAAAACTAAAAACCTGCTGAGATTTTGATTAGGATTACATTGAATCTACAGATCAATTTGGAAGACCCAATGTTTTAGCCTTATTCTTTTCTTTCTTTCTTTCTTTTTTTTTTTTTGCCTTTTTATTTAAGCTAGTGTGACTCAGTTTGGGGGAGAGATGGAGGATCAGACCAAGTCAATGATGTCATCTGGGGAAGCTTGTTTAAAATACATGTTGGCTATCCCCCACTCCTCCTATTCTGAATCATCAGGTTCAGGGTGGAGCATAGGCATGTTTATTGTGAAACAGCTTCCCTAGAAATTGTCTTGCTGCATAACCACTGTTCTCCACCACCCTATTTGAGAACCACTGACCCAGACTGTAATCTCCTTGGCTAGCAGCAATAATTCACTAAGGTTAGTTAAGGTAAAATCTGACTGATTTAGTCAACACCAGGTCTGCTTTGGGAGCCGTATTAGTTTTTCTTAGGCTGATATAGCAAAGTATCAAACACTGGGTGGCTTAAAACAACAAATATGTTGTCTCAGTTTGGGAGGCCAGAAGTGTTGGCAGGGCTATGGAGGGGAGATTCCTTCCTTGCCTCTTCAACTTCTGGTGTTTGCTAGCAATCCTGCTGTCCCTTGGCTTGTAGATGCCCTCACATCTCCCCTCTGTGTGTCTGTCACTGTGTCCAAATTTCCCCATTTTAATAGGATTCTAGTCATATTGGATTAGAGCCCACTTGACCTCATTTTAACTTGATTGCCTCCTTAAAGACCCTATCTATAATAATATCTATAATAATAAAAGGGTAATATGCTAATTAGACCGGACATCCTTCCTGACGAAGCCAGGGCAGAGGAAGCCAGCCGGGTCTTGGGGGCGGCCCTGGGGAAGCCAGCTGGGGTCCCGGGTGCCTGTGGGAAGCCCGGGGGAAGCCAGTCCAGGTCCCAGGTGCCCGAGGGAAGCCGGTGCCAGCACCGGGGAAAGGAAGGCCTACTCTTGCACAAATTTTCGTGCATTGGGCCTCTAGTTTCTAAGTAAGATCACATTCTAAGGTACTGGGAGTTGGGACTACAATATATCTTTGAGGGGACACAATTCAGCCATTAACAAAGACCATCAAAAATTTCAAAATAATTATTGTCACAAGTTGGAAAGAGGAAGAATATCTAGAACTGTACATAATAATGAGAGGCATTGCTTGCTAAAGCCAGTCTAGGCAGAAGAGCATCCATCCTCTGATCCCAACTGTTCCTCTCCATACGTTACTGTTTCCCCTCTGCTTGGCACTAAGAGCCACAATGTGTTCAGTTCTGCTCTATTAACAAATCCTGAAAATGCCAAGTGGAGGTTACCAGAAAGAAAAAGAGGTTTCAGCAGTTAGTTGCATCTGTCAGCCTCTTGCTAAAGAAGGCTGAAAGGAAAAATGCCTCATGTAGGCCAGCCCCTGGCCATGTTCTTATCCTGCTAGGTCGGAAAGCAGTAAAACTGTGGACAGGTGTGATTCCATCTCAACTCCAGGCCAAGTATTTCCTCAAAGTATGTCCTACTGAGATGATACCATCCTCCTTATTTGCAGTGGTTTTCAGACAAGAACTCCAGCTGGACAGCCGAGGGCATGATGACCTCTGCTGAACCACCTCCCACAATAGGTACAGTGTGTGGTAACCTCAGCAAGAGGAAAGAGAGGGTGTGTGATTTAAGGGTGTGGTGAACCAGGTTTTGTACGTTTCCATGGTGCCCATGGTGTGGGAACTTGTAGATGGGAAGAGGAACTGTCTTAGATCTCCCCAGCTCCCCCAACTGCCTGGGGCTGGAGTGGTTTACATTTGGTGTATGTTCCACCTTGGTCTCTACCCTATACCACTTCTTTTCCTGCTTATAGTTTTAGCAGTAACAGATCTACCTAACCACTCCCCGGATTGGTACTTCATGTTTTCAGCTGGCTCTCTATTGTACTGAAACTCTGTGTAGAGAAAACACCATTGTCACGTGGGAGTAGTTTGGTGTGATGCGTGTCACCTTCGTGCATGCTTTGGCTCATTCAGCCCCCAAATATCCCAGAAATAGAGGCTCAGAGTTCCTCAGAACTGAAGGCAGAAACATTGGAAGACACATTTTCTGTAGCAGTGGTTCCCAGATTTTGCTGCACATTAGCATGTAGGGGTGGGGATTAAAAATCCAGATGCCCAGGTCTTAAATTAGTGTGGCTGTAGGTGGAAGCCAGATGTTGTCAGTAGTCTTTAAAGATCTCCAGGTGAATACAATGTGCAGCAAAGTTTGGAAACCTTTGCTCCATAGGCTTCAGACATTTTCTGCAGAGACCTTATCCTAAATTGCTTTATTGTGTAATCTCAGAGATTTAGACTTAGAATATTAATAAAGAATGCCTGGGAAATACAGATTCTCTTTGGAAGTATCCTCTCTAAGGGAATAATAACCACATTTCTGCCTTTAGATTTCTGGTTTTGGAAGACCTGCACATGATTTGATCCTTCCGTACAGTCAAATCCATGACTTATACATGAATAGATTGCCAGAATAAGTGAGATAAAAACCAGGAGATGTTGCTTTTAGCTGAATTGAAGTTCTGCCTACATGAGGTTTGGTAGGACATAAGAATTTATAGCATAGCAAAGCATTCTCTCTAGTAATTTTCACTGCAATAGACAAATTTGGGGCTAGGGTTTTTAACCCTGAAATAAAGTTCCTGACATGACTTATGTGGCAAGCCCATTAAAAAAAAGATTGGTTTTCAGATTAACAACCAGTTTGTTGGGAAAAAACTTAACTAGTTGATGAACTACAAATGGTCTTAATTTCTCCTAGCCTTTTTCTTTTCTGAAGGCTACTCAGCTTCATCTTGACTTACATCTCTGGTTTGAACTTTTGTCCTGGAAGAAACAGTGCTCAGAAATTTGCACAATAGCTAATCACATGGCAAGATTAAATATTAGATACTAATATACCAGAGGTCAGCTGTGGGAAGGAAACAATGACTACATTACCCCAGTTGAGGCTTCCACAGAGGTTATAGTACCCAAAGTTCCAAACTAGCCTTCCTCACAGGTATCCTATTGTAACTCTCCCTTCTCTCAGTTCTTGTTGTAACTGTACTGCTCTAGGCAAGATGCAGCTATGCTTGTAGGTTTCCAGAAACTGTGACTGACTTACTTTACTATGCTCTTTCCCTCCACCCTATCTATAAAGAGAACTAGAAAACCTGAAACCACTATTGACTGGGAATTGAGATATTTGTTGCAGATGCATCATCTTCCTTCTTGCCCCCAAATTTAACATTAGTAAACAAGCATTTCTGTCTTTCTCCTTTAAAAAGAAATTGGAACCACACAGAGCCCATTAACAGGCTCTTGATCATTTAGTGGTGGCTAAAAAGACCTTTGGCCAATATAGGGAGAGTATAAGAGGACTTTACCAGGAAAGCAAACACAGCTGAAGGCATATTCAACTTCTAGAGAACAGGACTAAATTAAGCTGTTTGGCACCAGGGTAAAGAGTGTCAACAACAACCATTAGTGTTTCTTATTAACTGCCCCCATTAAGCATAACCCTTTTTAGTTCTCTAATCAAGCTAAGGAAATACAGCTTCCAAGTAAATCCTTTCTTAAGGTGACAAACTTTAAAAAATGAGGGGGGAGGCAAAGAAAAAGAAACATGGGTCTTTTAAAAATATTTTTTATTGATTTTTTACAGAGAGGAAGGGAGAGGGATAGAGAGTAAGGAACATCGGTGAGAGAGAAACATCGATCAGCTGCCTCCTGCACACCCTCTACTGGGGATGTGCCCGCAACCAAGGTACATGCCCCTGACTGGAATCGAACCTGGGACCCTTCAGTCCGTAGGCTGACGCTCTATCCACTGAGCCAAACCGGTTAAGGCAACATGGGTCTTTTAAAAATAACAGCTAATAGAACTGGTGTTTCTGCTTTCAGATGTGAGGGTGGGGTATAAATTATAAAAATAAAATACATAAAATAATTTGGTACCAAAGAGCTGTTGCTAAGTCTACTAGGTTTTGTTTGTTTGTTTTTTAGTTAATCCTCACCCAAGGATATTTTTTCCATTGATTTTTTTAGAGAAAGTAGAAGGGAGAGGGAGAGAAACATGGATGTGAGAGAGACACATCAATTGGTTGCTTCCCACACATGCCCCGACCGGGCCGGGATCAAGCCTGCAACCAAAGTAGGTGCCCTAGACCAGCGGTCACCAACTTTTCGGATCTCACGGGCCACCAGTGGTCCACGGACCACCAGTTGGTGACCACTACTTCAAAGGTTTCCTTAAACCAGCAGTCACCAACCTTTCAGACCTCACCGACCACCGGTTGGTGACCGCTGCCCTAGACCAGAATTGAACCTAAGACCCTTAAGTCTGAGGGCCGACACTCTAACCACTGAGCCAAACCAGATAAGGCTGAGTCTACTAGTTTCAAGCCCACTGTGGACACTGTGCAAATGATCTGACATGGCATCTGTAGATGGTGGGCAAAATTGATGAGCTCTTGATCCAGCTGGTAGCTTTGTGTTTGCTTGCTTGTTTGTTTGTTTAAATCCTCACACAAGTATATGCTTATTGATTTGAGAGAAACATTGATGTGAGAGAGAAACATCTATCAGTTAACCACCCAGACTGGGGATCATACCTGCAACCTTTTGATGTATAGGACGACGCTCCAACCAACCTAGCCACTTGGCCAGGGCAGTAGCTTTGTTTTTGTTATAAAAGTTGGTAAGTTGAAAGTTTGAAGTAGAGAAGTTCTTATATATATCTTTGGACCAAAAGAGCCTCTACTATGTTACACTGTAGTAAAAGGAAGAATGGGTATGCTTAAAAGTCTATTTTAAGCCGTGTTATACTGTATTTTAAATTCAAAATTAGAGGCAATAAACTATATCTTCTCCTGCATTTTCTGCCCCACCACTAGCAACTTGTTTTTCTAGTTGCTTTTTTTTTTTTTTTAACTTACTTTGTGTTACTTATTTAAAAAGTAATGCCTGGTTTCTTGGATATGACACCAAAAGCTCAGGCAACAACAAAAAAATAAGATATATTGGATTAGATCAGAATTTAAAACTTCGCTTATCAAGACACTATCAAGAGAGTAAAAAAGACAACTCACAGAATCAGAGAAAATTTTTGCAAATCATGTATTTGATAAGGGATTAATATCTAGACTATGTAAAGAATTCCTACAACTCAACAAAAAAACAACAACAAGCAACCCAGTTCAAAACTGAGCAAAGGACTTGAATAGACATTTTGCCAAAGAAGATATACAGATTACCAATAAGTACATGAAAAATGCTCATCATCATTAATCATAAAGGAAATGCAAATCAAAACCATGATAAGATAACCACTTCATCTAGAAAGCTATTGTTTTTTAAAAAAGGAAAATAACAATGTTTGAGAGGCTGTAGAGAAATTAGTACCCTTATAGGATTGCAGGTGGGAACGTAAAATGTTGCAGCCATTGTAGAAAATAGTTTAGTGGTACCTCAAAAAGTTAAACATAGAATTAACATATGTTCTAGCAATTCTACTCCTAGGTAAATACCCTAAAGAATTGGTAACAGGTATTCAAACAAAACTTGTACATGAATATTCTTAGCAATATTATTCACAATAATCAAAATATGGAAACATCCCAAATGTCCCTCAACATATGAATGGATAAACAAAATGTAGTATATAGTTACAATGGAATATTACTCAGAAATAAAAAGGAATGAAATTCTGATATATACTACAATGTGGATAAACCTTGAAAAAAATATGCTAAGTGAAATAAGCTAGGCACAATAGAACAAGTATGGTACAATTCCACTTATATGAGGTATCTAGAATAGGCAAATTTATAAAGACAGACACTTGCTCTGGCCAGTTGCTCAGTGGTTAGAGTATCGGCCCCCGGACTAAAAGGTCTTGGTTTCAATTCCCAGTCAAGGCACGTACCTCAGTTGCAAGTTCAATCCCTGGCCCCCCGTCAGGGTGCGTGCAGAAAGCAACCAATTGACATGTCTCTCCCGCCCCCCTCTTCCCTTCCATTTTGTCTGAAAATCAATGGAAAAAGTATCCCTGGGTGAGGATTTAAAATAAATCAATACAATAAATAAACACATAAACTAGAATGGAGTTACAGGAGATAGGGGGCATTGGGAATAGAGAGTTACTGCTTAGTAGTTACAGAGCTTTGGAACTATCTTAGTAGTGATTTCAAAAAAAAGTAACAATTTTTTTATTATTGAAAATTCAGGGAACAAAGAAAAAGGAGAAATCCTGAGTCACAAATAAAATCTTAAATCACCCAGAGATAACTACTATTATGGTTTTGTTATATTATACACGCAGGGGTGGGCAAACTTTTTGACTCGAGGGCCACAATGGGTTCTTAAACTGGACCGGAGGGCCGGAACAAAAGCATGGATGGAGTGTTTGTGTGAACTAATATAAATTCAAAGTAAACATCATTACATAAAAGGGTACGGTCTTTTTTTTTTTTTTTTAGTTTTATTCATTTCAAACAGGCCGGATCCGGCCCGCGGGCCGTAGTTTGCCCACGGCTGCCTCAGATCCATCTCTCTGACTTTTGCCCTGATTGTTAATCGCCACCTTGTGGCCATTTTTATATTGCTGCCTTCCTCTGTAGCTCTGGGGCAATCGGTAAGGGATGAGATTTGATCTGGATGCCCGAGGCAGAGTTCCAGGAGCCCAGCGGCGATATCAGGCTCATCCCGGTTACTCCGAGTGTCCGCGTTTCATTCATTCCCCGGAGATTGTACCTGTAGGCTTATGGGGTATGTGCCTCAGGGCAAGTTCTGGCTGAGCTGTGGGCGTCCTGGGACGGGTACCAGCATCGCAGGGGATCCGCCTGCACGCGGAAGCCACCGGGGATCCGCAGGGAACATGGGAGCTCGGATGCCAGCCAGGCCCGGGAAGGGCACGATGGGCTCAGCCATGGACACCCATGGGAGACAACCCGCTCATCTGATTGGGATTTTCTCACTTTTTCCGGGACTCTCTCCAGACGTGGGGACCAGTCCGGCTGGGAAGTGGCAGTTGGGAGTGGTAGGAAGGAAGGAGGGAAAGGCCAATGTGATCGCGGTCGGTCGGGTAAGGCGCATTCTTAGTATTTCAGTTCTGCATC
>NW_005871163.1:2045175-2066163 GCF_000147115.1 Myotis lucifugus | reverse complement strand
CCGCAGAAAACAAAGAGACAGGCACAGGCAAAACTGGTCCCCACCGAACTTTCTCTATAGTCCATGATAGTACCTAGACGATGACATTACGCCAGACCCTGGGGGAGCTAATCCCTCTGTCTCAATTCGACGAGAGGAATACACATCTCTCATGAGAGGAATACACATCTCTCATAATCCGGGAGGAGAATACACATTCCTCGTGGGGAGCAGAACGTCTTCTAACTCACCCCCGCCTGTGGTCTTTCACGGGCGTGTCCGCCCTAGACCCCTCAGGCACCGATTCCAGAAGTGAGCTCACACAGAACAGATAAACACAACACACAGACACTTACCGCGGCTACGCAGATTCTACGGATTGAGGATCCCTACATGGTCCTGGGAATCCCGGACGAGCCCCCAAATGTTATGCCCAGATTTCAAGATTCCCAAGAAACCACATCAGGGAGCCAGCCAATCCGATGCAAGAGCATAAGAATCTGTATTTCAAGCTAGCTTGAGCTCCCCATCCACCAGACTCGCCGACCCATCGGCTAGCCAAGTGGCCAAGAGAGCGAACCCCACCCAGAGACCGGTTATATAGGGGGGGGTCAGAGTAAGGGGAGGAGAAAGGACTGTGCTCTGCCGATTGGCCAGGCGCAAGCCGGGTCCTGTATCTATGGCGCGCACTTCCCTTGATTGTCATTGGTTAGTTTAAAATCCCGGGCGTGGCCAGCAGAGGCCTGGGCTTCCGGGAAGAAGGCCGCACGTGGCCCCAACATGGAGGATACAGGCAAGATGGAGGGCATAGCCCTCGCCCTTTCACCACCACCTGGACGTGGGGACTGCGGTCTGTTCATTGGAGATTGCACCTGCTAGAGGCGGGAGTGGTTCGTGCGCCACAGCTGCGGTCGCCAGCTGTGAGCCCGGCTTCTGGCTGAGTGGCGCTCCCGCTGTGAGAGCACACTGACCACAGGGGGCAGCTCCTGTATTGAGCGTCTGCCCCCTGGTGGTCATTGCGCATCATAGTGACAGGTCGTTCTGGTCGTTGTGCTGTAATGGTCGCTGAGTTTTTTGTGTTTTTTTTTTTAAATTAAATCTTTATTGTTCAGATTATTACATTTGTTCCTCTTTTTTCCTCCCATAGCTCCCCTCCACCCGGTTCCCACCCCACCCTCTGCCCTAACCCCCCCCCCCCACTGTCCTCATCCATAGGTGTACTATTTTTGTCCAGTCTCTTCCCCCACCTCCCAAACCCCTTCCCCCGCCCCCCCCAGAATAGTCAGTCCACTCCCTTTCTATGCCCCTGATTCTATTATATTCACCAGTTTATTCTGTTCATCAGATTATTTATTCACTTGATTTTTAGATTCACTTGTTGATAGATGTGTATTTGTTGTTCATAATTTGTATCTTTACCTTTTTCTTCTTCTTCCTCTTCTTAAAGGATACCTTTCAGCATTTCATATAATACTGGTTTGGTGGTGATGAACTCCTTTAGCTTTTTCTTATCTGTGAAGCTCTTTATCTGACCTTCAATTCTGAATGATAGCTTTGCTGGGTAAAGTAATCTTGGTTGTAGGTTCTTGCTATTCATCACTTTGAATATTTCTTGCAACTCCCTTCTGGCCTGCATAGTTTCTGTTGAGAAATCAGCTGACAGTCGTATGGGTACTTCCTTGTAGGTAACTGACTGTCTTTCTCTTGCTGCTTTTAAGATTCTCTCTTTGTCTTTTGCTCTTGGCATTTTAATTATGATGTGTGTTGATGCGGTCCTCTTTGGATTCCTTTTGTTTGGGGTTCTCTGCGCTTCCTGGACTTGGAAGTCTATTTCTTTCACCAGCTAGGGGAAGTTTTCTGTCATTATTTCTTCAAATAGGTTTTCAATATCTTGCTCTCTCTCTTCTTCTGGCACCCCCATAATTCGGATGTTGGTACGCTTGAAGTTGTCCCAGAGGCTCCTTACACTATCTTCATATTTTTGGATTCTTTTTTCTTTTTGTTTTTCCGGTTGGGTGTTTTTTTCTTCTTCGTATTTCAGATCTTTGACTTGATTAGTTTGCTGTTGGATCTCTGTATAATATTCTTTATTTCAGTCAGTGTATGCTTAATTTCTAGTTGGTCCTTTTTCATAATCAGTTTGGCTCAGTGGATAGAGGGTCAGTCAGCCTGCAGACTGAAGGGTCCCAGTTTCAATTCCAGTCAAGGGCACATGTCCAGGTTGTGGGCTCGATCCCCAGTAGAGGGCGTGCAAGAGGCAGCCAATCAATGATTCTCTCTCATCATTAATGTTTCTATCCCTACCTCTCCCTTCCTCTCTGAACTAAATAAAAACAGCCTATCTGATAAAGTAGTAATATGCAAATTAACCATCACTCCGTCACAAAGATGGTGGCGCTCATAGCCACAAGATGGCGGCGCCCAGTCCTCTCAGCCCCACTGGTGTCCCCAAGTCCGGGGAGGGGGAGGTGGCCGCTGAGAGAGGGCAGTGTGAGCGGCCTGGCGGAATGCTTGCGGCGACGTGGCAAGCGTTCTGCGCCCAGCTAAGGATGGGCCTCTGGCCAGGCCAGGGCGTGGAACACTTGCATAAGAAGAGAAGGAACCGGTGAGCTGAGCAAAAATGAGTGGCCCCTGACTCCCGGGCAAGGTCAAGTCTGGGCAGCCAGAGGGTGGAGGGGGTAGAGGATAGTGTGACAGGAGGGGCTGGTGGTGGAGGCACAGGGGTGAAAGCCGGCTGAGAAAGAGGAAGGAAACCCTTTATCGGAGTTTCTGAGAACAGGGAGGGAAGTCCTTTGCATTTCCCAGCCGCAGATGGGCCTCTGGCCAGGCCGGGGCGCGGAATGCTTGCGTCATTGTCCCGGCGACGAGACAAGCATTCTGCGCCCTGCTGCAGATGGGCCTCTGGGCCGTGGCGAGCCTCTGGGCAGCGGGCATGGAGCGGCCAGGCCCCGCAGAGAGCTACTGGCACACGGATTCGTGTGCGGGCTACTAGTATTTAATAAATAAATGGTCTCCTATACTTTTAAATAACTGCACGTTATTCCATGTTAAATATGTATGATGGTTGATTTAGTCAAGTTACATCCCTTTTTTATGGCTTAAAAAAAGATACTTTTGAAAATTTCCAGCTCTTCAAGAACTGAGCTCTGTTTCTTATATCATCAATAAAATACAGACAAAGGAAACATATTATATCTTTTATAATAACCTTGTAGCTTTGGACTTTTGAGTGTGTGTGTGTGTGTGTGTTATTTTATTTTGTTCTTAAGGACTTTTGAGTTTTTATACCCTTGATGCCTTTTGCTTGCTTTGACATTTTCTTTTGCTTCTTGCCTCTTCTGCTCTATGTATCTCTCCCTTTGCCACCAGTATACTTTATTACTGCTTCTGTTTCTTTTCTGGTAGAGAGAGGTCAAATATAAAATCAATAACCTGCATCCCAGCCAAAAATAAACCTATAAGTGTCGATATCTTTCACTTTAGTCTACAGTTGTATTCTCAAGTGCAGTACGTGGACCATTTAGTGTTTCACACTTAGAAATGTGAGCTACTGAGAACCAAGAAAGTGTATCTTCATCTTGCAAGAAAGTATAAAAATACAGGCTTTAGTTTAGAGTCAGACTAATTTGCATTCAGGTCCTGGTTTTGCATCTTACTTAGCTATCTATGTAACATTAAAACAGATTTATCTAAGCTTTTGTTTTTTCATCTCTAAAATGGGAATGCTAATACTTTGAGGATTGTTGAGAGGATTAAATATCAGATAATATATGGAAGACTCTTAAGCACAATAAATGGTAACTGTTACCTTTTTTTAAATATGTTTTTTATTGATTTTTTTAGAGGGGGAGAGAGAGAAATAGATCTGTTGCCTCCCATCCGCACCAAACTCATCCAGGGACCGAACCTGCAATCTGGGCATGTGTCCTGACCAGGAATCAAACTAGCAATCTTCTGATGCATGAGACAGTGCTCAACCAACTGAGCCACACTGGCCAGGACAGTAACTGTTATTTTGAAAGTAATCAAGGCTTCACAGAAATACTTTACACCCCAGCCCCCAAAAATCAAAGAAAGCAACAAAGAATTTAAGCCAGTGTGTCTGGGACTAAGCATCTTTACTTTTTGTATCATTAGGGCTTGGGAAACCTCTTCCACAGTTTCAGTGGAAGTATATTGGATTCCAAATCTTAACTGTATGGGAAGATTCAGTGTGTGATAATAGTTTAGATCTAGGATTCTACTGATGGTTCATCTCATAGGGGGAAGAGGAAGATAGATGCTTATTGCAAAATCTACAACAAATTTTGCCTGGCAGCAAGACATAAATATAAGGTAAGGATTTGAATTGACTTCCACTTTGAACAAATTCAGAAATTTATCTTTAAATGTAAGCCCAATGATTAAAGTAGGTATGGTGGATTTGATTTTCACAGTCAATGTTAACCCTTAGATGAATTTTTAAAAAGTAGAATTGTCAACCTGGCTGGTTTGCTCAGTGGTTAGAGTGTTGGCCCACAGACTAAAGGGTCACAGGTTCAATTCCCAGTCAAGAGCACATATCTCAGTTGCAGGCTTAATCCCCAGCCCGTGTGCTGGAGGCAACCAATTGATGTGTCTCTCTCACATCAATGTTTCTCTTTCTGTTTCTACTCCTCCCTTCCACTCTCTAAAAATCAATGGAAAAAAATATCCTTGGGTGAGGATTAACAACAACAACAAGAAAGAATTGTCTTAACTTTAAATGAAGCATCAGAAATCTAGAACTCAGTTTAGTTGTATTTGTGGTTTTAAAAAATAATTCTAGCTGGGCCAGTGTGGCTCAATGGTTGAGCATCAACCTATGAACCAGGAGGTCCCTTTCTGTTCCAGGTCAGGGCACATGCCGGAGTTGTGGGATTGATCCCCAGTAGAGGGCATGCAGGAGGCAACTGATCAATGATTCTCTCTCATCATTGATGTTTCCCTCTCCTTTCCTCTCTGAAATTAATAAAATATATGTTTTTTTAAATTCTAAATCTTTACACTACATTTTAATACCAGAAATTTATTGCTGTGTGGAATGTTGTCACTTAGACTTACTAACACTCCTTCCCTGAACCCCAACACACACACACACACACACACACACTGCTACTAGAAATTTGGTGAACCACACTGGGCTGAGAGTCACAAAGATTCTTATCTTTGAAAGAAGGAAGAGTAAGCAGTTGCTATCAGCTCATCAGCCAGAGATGAGATCAGCTTACTTATTCAAACCCTGCCTGAAGGGTTAAACCAGTATTGGGGTTTGTTTATTCTGTTCACTAGTTACTGAGAACCTGCTAGGTATTTATGTAGGAAAAAAAAATCTAGGTGTTATCTCTTCTAATATAGCATCATTGGAGTTGGGGGGGCGGGGCAGGGATTACTTTTTATTTTTTATGTGCGTGCATACATGAAGTGGCACAATATTCAAAAGTACAAAAAGGGTAGACAATAGGAAGTAAATCTTCCCCTGTCAACTAGCCTACCTATCTTGAGGCAACACAGTTATAATTTCAAAGTACAGTTATTAATATAATTTAAAAAATCAGAAAATGTATCTAGAGCTAGAAATATAGAAGACATGGGAATACATTTTGGGATATCAGATAAGAAATTAGGTAAAGTAAACCATTAATTTCTAAAGTAAGTCACAATAGAAAATTGTATCTGGAAGCCTTGGGCCTTAGATGATTGAAGATAGAAAGATACCATACCTTTAAGGCTGGACAACCAGTGAATCAGAAATGTGTTAAAGGGAAAGATGTCCTCTCTGCCCAGTTCTAGTAACTTTTCTTTAGCACCTCACCCTCCTAAAAGTAGGAAGCTGAGGAGCTGGGCATAGGTCCAGGGAGAGACCATTACAGAGGGTATTGAAAAAGGAGACTAGAACTTTGAGGACAAACCTTCCAGAGTTTAGATCTTTGCCTAAGACTGAGAATAGCTAATACGATTGTGAAAGAAATACTCCTTTAGTGTACAGTATGTGTATTGGGGGTAATGGGGAAAATTCTTTGCCATTTATTTAAAACTAATAAACTATAAAAATACTGTTTGGTAATGGCTCATTAAAATCAATTTGGTAGTCTAGAAACAGACCCTAATTCATAAGCAAACCAATGGAAATGGGAAGAATTTTTTTTAGTAGTAAATATTGGGGAAACCCTCTGTGAGGGGGAAAAGTTGATTTAAAAATCCATCTAAGCCCTTGCTGGGTATCTCAGTTGGTTAGAGTGTCATCCCAATACACCAAAGTTGCAGGTTTGATCCTTGCCCCTATTGGGGCACATGCAAGAGGCAACCAGTTGATGTGTCTCTCTCACATTGATGTTTCTCTCTCTCTCTCTCTCTCTCTCTCTCTCTCTCTCTCTCTCTCCCTCTCTCCCTCTTCTCCCTCTTCTCCCTCTTCTCCCTCTCTCCCTCTCCCCCTCTCCCCCTCTCCTCCTCTCCTCCTCTCTCTCCCCTCTCCCTCTCTTCCATTCTCTAAAAATCAATGGGAAAAATATCCTTGGGTGAGGATTAACCAAAAGAAGGAGAATCAACCAATGAATGCACAAATAAGTGGAACAAAAAATCTCTCTATCTCAATTAAAATAAAAAACCATCTAGAACTATCCATTTGTTTTATATAAGTTTATGTAAATGTACACGTCTCAAATCGTCACATTATACACTTTAAGAAACTTACAATTTTGTCAATTTTACCTTAATAAGAAAAGAAATTTAAAAATAAGGAAATAATTTCCTAAATTGAAAAAAATAAGTTTATATGTGTGTATGTATGTATAGATATCATACATACTAGTACATACTAGTACATATATGAATTTAAGATTTATTAAAGAGATGCATGTTTGTTTGATTTTTGTAAAGCTGTTCAATTAAACTAATACATAAGTAAATGTCTAAGTTTCTAGATGAAAAGGCTAAGCATAAAAGTAATGAAAGAAATAACAAAAAACGGATTGATGGATTTTGTTACATTAACAGTGGTTCTCAACCTTCTGGCCCTTTAAATATAGTTCCTCATGTTGTGACCCAACCATAAAATTATTTTCATTGCTACTTCATAACTGTAATTTTGCTACTGTTATGAATCGTAATGTAAATATCTGATATGCAGGATGGTCTTAGGCGACCCCTGTGAAAGAGTCGTTCAACCGCCAAAGGGGTCGCGACCCACAGGTTGAGAACCGCTGCATTAGAATGTAAACCTTCACTAAATTAAAAAAAATAATAAAGTTCTAAACAACTTGGCCTAAAGTTAGTCCTTTTTACTTTTCAAATGTGCTAGAATGAAAAGAATTTATATATATACCCTGTCGCATTTTTGCCATGTAATGCTGAATAGGCAGCTTTATTTCCTGAGATTTGTGGAGCTATTCACATTTGCTTAGTATATGGGATCTTATTTTTAGGAAATATTATAACTGAAATATCTTTAAACAAATACATGCAAATAACTGTACCACCAAACACTGTGTAGTAAGAGCCCTATTAATGATACAGTTAGAAGATGCCATATAGTTGAGAACCAAAAAAGATCACTATTGGCTAAATTATAGAGCTCAGTTCATTTTCAGCTTTTCCTGAAAGGGTGACTCAGGGTCAGACCGTTGAGCAGACCATTGCAGCTCTTCTTCAGCCGAGTTATTTTTAATTGGGAAATGGAGTAACTAACTGCAGTAGGTACCTGCTATTATGAGGGGTTAGTTGGGAGCAGTGACCAATGGCTTAGCTTCTGTGCAGTGTGGGGGTTCTCTAGCCTGTTCATCACTAGCATCTGGAGGGGAAAGAGTATGCCAGGAGCTGTCAAGAGGACTATACAAGGAGAAAGCACAGCAAGGACCTAAGATGACCTAAAGGTTTGTAAGCTGTCCTGGCAATGATCGCTGATAAGGAAGGCCTGTTTAGAAGTTTCTCACAGGTGTTCTCCAGATGCCAGTGCTGTCATTTTCTACAGGTGCTCCCCTCTTGGGGAGGAAGGAGAAGCTGTTTGGTTTCTGTTTACATGTTATGTGTTAGCTCTGTCACCTTACTCTCTCATTAACCACCACCACCACCGTTACCACTATCTCCAGCTCTCCGTGTACTAGAAGTTCAGTTATTCAAAATTTAAAAAAAAAACCAAAACACAAAAAAGCCCTAATAACTTGAAATCTTAGAGCTCACTTCACATCTAACATTATACCGTATTACCTAACAGATATTGAAAGTCTGTACAGAATGCACACTATGGCTGTTCTTAGACTGGGCTTCCAGTCTGGTTCAGATGCCTGATATAACAGAGTCTCGGGTAGCTACTCTACGTATGCCTGACAATAATTTTATACTAAGCCAATCTTTAAGAACTTATTACTAATCTTTAAAGAATCCCTATTTCCTTGGGCAGGTTAGAATATTCATTACCTACCCTATGCATCCCTTGATCTTTTGAATTAGTAGTGGTAAGCATTGCTGGTAATAATGTCTTCCACTTTATATTAAGAGTTTTTGTCCCCTTTACTTCATTCTAGATGATAAGCTTCTTGGAAGCGAAGACTAAAAATTATTCAACCCTGCTTCTCAGCTCACAAGCAAGCACAAATAGTACATTACTTTGAATTAAAAGTCCTTTGTAGATTGGATGAGAAACCATTGGGGTTTGAGTTGCCTATGATTTTAATTTCCTAGCAATGTCCAGGAGTTCCCACTGTCCAAGACTGAGAGCCAAAGGGCAATAAAATTAGTAGAGGAATCATCAAGTTGCTGATGAGTCATAATTACCTCTTATTCTGTATAGTGTTGAAGGAAACTTTAATTATAAAAGATAATATGGTCGCTCTAGCACCATCTAGAGCAGCGATTTTCAACCTTGTTCATCTCATAGCACACACAAACTACTAAAATTATGCAGCAAACCAAAAAATATAATTTTTTTGCCAATCTGACAAAAAAAAATAGGTATAATTTTGATTAATTCACCCTGGACAGTTATTGTTGTGTTAAGCTGTTGTCTTTTTTTTTTTTATCCTCACCCAAGGGTATTTTTTCCATTGATTTTTTTTTTTTTTTTTTTTTTGAGAGAGAGAGAGAGTGGAAGGGAGGGAGGTGTGGGAGGGAGAGAAACAAGACATGAAAGACACATCGATTGATTGCCTTACACATGCAGGGGGACTTGACCAGGAATCAAACCCACGACCCTTTGGTCTGCGGGCTGACCTCTAATTACTGAGCCAAGCCAGCTAGGGCATTGGCTGTTGTCATTTTTTAATTTGACAGTCAGGGAAAAGAGGTCAGTGCCCTTGACTAAATAGTCAGGTATTTCATGTTTTAAAAATTCTTGCGGCACACCATTGTGCCACGGCACACCAGTTGAAAATCGCTGACTAGAGGAAAGTCTATAAATGTTTAAAATTTTATTTTACAGCTTCACCATATCAGTTCATTTAAATCTAGACACCACATCCTTCCTATCTCTCCTTTTTTACTATATCATGATATGGTAAACTGTGGTTCACCAGGCCATTCAACCAAATTTTACTTTGTCCATATCAACTGCTGCCTGGTAGCATGTTATCTTTTTGTGTCTTTATCTGTTCCAACTGGATTGTAAGACACCTGAGGGTAGGATAGGCACCATGGCTTCTATTTTCTGGCTTCTATCTTCTTACCTCCTAACTACTGATAAGAATTCATTAAATATTATTATAGGACAGGTATAGATATCACAAATAATCTTACAGGTTAGATATAATATAGCAATATGGATGACTCTTAACTACATAGTGCCAAGTTGAAAAAAAAAACAGAATGAGATCTATAACAATACTATATATGTAAATTAAAATACATGAAATTAAAACAATAATATACATTTTATATGAATACGTACAAACAGAAATGTGTACATTCAACATAAAGAAGCCTATGGGGGTAAGGGGCATAGAAATTGTGTAAAATGAATCAAGTAATTAAATAACAAAAAGACTCTGAAAACCATACCTTCATTCTTACCATATTTAGAAAATAGAGTGGATGAGCAGCAGCTGTTGAGGGAGAGTGAATTAAGCAACCCAGCACACCAATCAAGTATTGATTTAGCATCAAGTATTAGACTAGCTTCTTCAAGGTCTTCTTCCTGTTCTCTAATACACAGCCCCAGCTCATCCTAGATCCCCTTACGATTTACAAAATCCTGCCTATTCTTCCTTCTCTGCTATCATACTCCATGGCTATATATATACACTGAGTGGCCAGATTATTATGACCACCTGACGTTTGTAGGCAAATTAGCTATAATTTTGCGCTGAAGTTGCTACAGGGCCAGACCATTATAAATAGGGAAGCAGGTTATTTACTACGACAATAGAAGTGATTTTTTTCTGAAGATATGGGTAAACAACGTGATTTAACAGCCTTTGAACATGGGATATATTTGAACGTGAGTGGCCAGATTATTATGACCACCTGACGGTTGTAGGCAAATTAGCCATACACTGCATCGTATGGGATATGGAAGTTGAAGGCCTGTTCGAACACCTTTGCTGTCTGCAGTTACCAAGATAAAATGTCTCCAATTCGCACAGGAACACAAGGATTGGACAGTCGAGCATTGGAAAAAAGTCATGTGGTCCGATGAATCACGTTTCCAGTTGCATCATGCAGATGGCAGAGTGAGAATTTGGCGGAAACAGCATGAAAGCATGCACCCCACATGCATGAGTACAACCCTTCAAGCTGGTGGGGGCAGTGTTATGGATTGGGGCATGTTTTCCTGGCATGATTTGGGACCTTGAATTCGCGTGGAACAGCGTCTGAATAGCACAACATACCTAAGTATCGTTGCTGATCAAGTTCATCCTGTTGATGGTGTATCCCAATGGAGATGGCTTCTTCCAACAAGACAATGCACCATGCCACGGTGCTTGTATTGTGCAGGAGTGGTTTCAAGAACATGAGGGAGACTTTACCTTGCTTAGGTGGCCCCCACAATTACCAGATCTCAATCCAATTGAGCATTTGTGGGACGAAGTTAAAAGAGCCATCAGGCAGCTGGTTCCACAACCATCAAATCTCAACAGAACTGGACAGTGCTATTCATCAGGCGTGGTGTCAGATTCTTCGCATCACCTTTCAACATCTCGTGGAGTCAATGCCAAGAAGAATCACTGCAGTATTGAAGGCAAAAGGTGACCCAACGAAGTACTGATGGGGTGGTCATAATAATCTGGCCACTCACATTCAAATATATCCCACGTTCAAAGGCTGTTAAATCGCGTTGTTTACCCATATCTTCAGAAAAAAATCACTTCTACTGCCGTGGTAAACAACCTGCTTCCCTATTTATAATGGTCTGGCCCTGTAGCAACTTCAGCACGAAATTATAGCTAATTTGCCTACAAACGTCAGGTGGTCATAATAATCTGGCCACTCAGTGTGTGTGTGTGTGTGAATAAAATAATTTTATGTATCTTCATTTCCCTCCCCCCAAATAAAGTAAACCTTTCAGTTCAGTGTAAGGGTTTTTTAAATCATTTTTATTTTTTTACTACAGTTGACATATACTGTTATATTAGTTTCAGGTGTACACCCCAGTGATTAGACATTATATAACTTACTAAGTGATCATCCCAATAAATCTCACACCCATCTGACACCATGCATATTTATTAGAATATTATTGACTATATTCCCTATGCTATACTTTACATCTCTATGATTATTCTATAACTACCAATTTGTATTTCTTAATCCTTTCACCTTTTTCACCTATCCTTCCAACTCCCCCCTATCTGACAACTGTCAAAATGTTCTCTGTATCTACTTATCCATTTATTTTTTTTTTAGATTCAATTGTTATAGGTATGTATTCATTGCCATTTTATTGTTCAAATTTTTTTTAAAAGACCCTTTAACACTTCATATAATACTGGTTTGGTGGTGATAACTACTTTAGCTTTTTCTTGTCTGTGCAGCTCTTTATCTGTCCCTCGATTCTAAATGATAGTTTTGCGATGTAGAGTAATTTTGGTTGTAGGCCCTTGCTTTTCATCACTTTTGATATTTTTTTTGCCACTCCCTTCTGGTCTGCAAAGTTTCTGTTGAGAAATCAGCTGACAGTCTTATAGGAGTTCTCTTCATAATGAACAAATTAAACTAATGAACAAAATAGATCCAGAGACATTGAAGATAAAACAGACTGTGGAACCTCAGGGTGGGGGGAGTGGGGAGGGAACAACAGTTACAATGTGTATTAACTCATTTAAAAATAACAATAATAAACCTATTACATGTCAATATAACATTTATGAAAATTGTAGTTTCTAAAATAAAAATATTTAGTGAGAAGAATAGCATTGTTTTACATTTTTTACAAATCTTTTTTATGTCTGGCTTAATAGACAACAAGCTAGATTTTCATATATATTTCTACTAGAGGCCTGGTGCACAAAATTTGTGCACTCGGGGGGAGGGGGTCCCCCAGCCCGGCCTGTGCCCTCTCGCAGTCCGGGAGTCCCTGGGGGATGTCCAACTGACGGCTTAGGCCCGCTTCATGCGGGGTGCAGGCCTAAGCCATCAGTCAGACATCCTCAGTGCTGCCGTGGAGGTGGGAGAAGCTCCCGCCACTGCCACTGCGCTCGCCAGCCATGAGCCCAGCTTCTGGCTGAGCGGCCCTCCCTGCTGTGGGAGCGCATTGACCACCAGGGGGCAGATCCTGCATTAAGCGTCTGCCCCCTGGTGGTCAGTGCACGTCATAGCGACTGGTTATTCCACTGTTTGGTCAATTTGCATATTAGCCTTTTATTATATAGGACATTCTCTTCATTGAAATACCACATGTCGTGCAGCCTCTGGAAATCTTACATGCTCATGAGAGAATGAAAATAAAAAAACAGATTTGTCTTAGTATTATTATGAAAATGGTTTTGACTTTGTAGACCCCTTAAAAACTGACTTTGGGACTTCCCAGGGTCCCAGAACTACACTTTGAGAGCCACTGCACTGCCTTAAACAATTTTTTTTTTTTAGTGGTTTTGTTGTTTTATTTTGGTTTGGGGGGGGGGGACATTAAAGATGTACATTTCATTTTGTAGCAATGTCTAGGCATTCTTGGCAACTGTACTGAGACCTTGATTACTCATTAGTAGAACTAGCACATTTAAAAGAGGAGTAAAAACAAGTCTTTAGTTTTAGAAATTGTGTTTATTAGACACTGACCACATACAGTCACACACTACATTCAAAGCTCACTGACAGCCCTAGCCAGTTTGCTCAATGGATAGAGCGTCAGCCTGCAAATTGAAGGGTCCCAGGTTTGATTTCTGTCAAGGGTACATGCCCGGGTTGCAGGCTCGATCCCCAGTGGGGGTGTGCAGGAGGCAGCTGATCAATGATGTTTCTCTCTTGTTAATGTTTCTATCTCTCTATCCCTCTCCCCCCCCCCCACCCAAATCAATTTTTAAAAACAGTTTTGTCTGACTAACTGATTTCTTTGGTTACCAACTATAGAATTTTCCCCCATGGACTTTGAGTTCCAAATATAACAGGCTCTTTAGAGAATCATGTAGTTAATGGATGTGGAATTTATATGGCCATGAAATCAGATAAGAGGACCCATAGGACCTGATGATATAGTTACATTAGTGTCAACTCCCTGATTTCTTCAACTAAAGTAGATTACAAGAAAGTTGGATGTGATACAGAGGTTGGCAATAGGGGAAAGACTACTACTGCAAAAAGTATAGACATATTAATGACAAGAAAAAGTAACTGCTGTCAACCCAAAGAAGAGATTGAAAAGCAAAACACACAAGAAAACAGCAGAGCAATTTGGTCATAATTAATAGAGAATCGTTAACCCATAATACCTTAATAACCTTTAATGGAATGTCTCTTACCATACCATAGGTTCATCATGTCTAAAATAATGTTCCTGAGTTATCAAGAAAAAGATTAAAATATCCTCTGTATATGGAGAGTCCTCAACTTATGAATGACTTGTGTTTCAAATTTAATTTAATTTTCAAAACATTTTTTTGGCACTCAAAATATTTTTCTATAGAAACAGTTACACAGTTATCATTTTGGGTTCCAGACAAACTACTTTTTCATTTTTATCTGTTCAACAAACAACTTTTAGTGCCTAATATTAATAGAAGTATTTCAGCTCTAGTCTGTATGCTCACTGGTTAGAGCTCTGGCCTATGAACCAAAGGGTCACAGATTTGATTCCCAGTTAAAGGCACATACCTGGGTTGCAGGTTGAATCCCTGCCCTGGTCGGGGTGCATGTGGGAGACAACCAATTAGTGTGTCTCTCACATGGATGTTTCTCTCTCACCCCTTCCCCCCACTTCCACTCTCTCTAAAAAAAAATCAATGAAAAAAAATATCCTCGGGTGAGAACTAACAACAAAAGAAAAAGAAGGGCCCTGGCCAGTTTGGCTCAATAGATAGAGCATCGACCTGCATACTGAAGGGTCCCGGGTTCGATTCCGGTCAAGGGCACATGCCCAGGGTAGGGTCTTGATCCCTGGTAGGGGGCATGCAGGAGGAACCAATCAATGATTCTCATCATTGATGTTTCTATCTCTCTCTCCCTCTCCCTTCCTCTCTGAAATCAATATGTGTGTGTGTGTGTGTGTGTATATATTTCAGTTAGCTCTCATTTATAGCTTTGTTTCTCTGAGAATGCTTTCTAAGGCCAAAACCTGGGCATATACCATTCCCCTCTGACCTCCATCATTTGCCCTGAAAGGGGTTCTATGGTCTACATCAGGGGTGGACAAAGTAAGGCCCAGGTGCCAATCCAGTCCACTGCCTGTTTTTATAATTTTATTGGAACACAGCTATGCCCATTCCTTTACACATTATCTGTGACTCTTCTTGTGCACCAAGAGGTGAGAAGTTACCACAGAGACTATGTGGCCTGCAAAGCCTAAAAAACTTACTACGTGCCCTTACATTAAAAGTCTGTCAGCCCCTGGTCTACATATTCTGGCCTGCCCTGGTCTCACTGTCCTCATCTCTTCCCCTCACTTCACTATATCCTCACTCTCCACTTTGCTGTGCCTCAACATGCCAAATGCATTCCCACTACTGGGTCTGTGTATCTGCTTTTCCCACTACCTAAAATGTTCTTCTAATTTCCACATGGCTACTCTCTTACCTCTCTTAGGTTCATCTGCTTGAATGTGCCCTTCTCATAAGGCTTGACTGCCCTTTATAAAATAGCTACATCCCCATCTCTCACATCTATTCTTTTGCTCTTAACTTATTTTTCTCCATAGAGCTTACCACTATCTCATCTATATTTACTTGTTCATTTATTGTCTGTCTCCCATCACTTGAATATAAGTTGCATAAGAACAAGGACTGTTAGTTTGGTGCTTTGCTATATATCCCATTACTTTACAACAGTGTCTGGCCCAGAGTAGATGTTCATTTGTTGAATGAATGAATGATGAGTAGGTGAATACAAGGAAGCAATCATACGTACGTGTATGCTGACCTGCCCTTTATCCAGAGAGTAGTTGTCAGCATCAACCAGGATTGAAAATTCAGATTGAGCCCTAACCAGTTTGGCTCAGTGAATAGAGCATCTACGTACGAACTGAAGGGTCCCAGGTTCGATTTTGGTCGAGGGCACATGTCTGGGTTGTGGGCTCGATCGCCAGTAGGGGGAGTGCAGGAGGCAGCCAGTCAGTGATTCTCTCTCATCATTGATGTTTCTCTCTCTACCTCTCCCTTCCTCTCTGAGATCAATAAAAATATATATATTTTTTAATCAGATTGAAACAAGATTTAAGAGCAGCATATAGGTAAATGCTGCTGTTTTCATTTGAAAACTCAAAGTTACTAGAGTATTCAGTAACACGTGATCTCTTACTCCTACCCTTTCTCTCTTTCAGTCCTTTATGTTGAAAGCAGACAGCTGGCCTTATTTATCTCTAAGTACTGTTCTCCAGTACTTAGTCCAGTGAATTCCACAAAGAAGGCTCTTAATAAATATTTGCTCCCAGGAATAGGCCTTCATATCTTCTTAGCTGTTTTATGTAACTTCACTATTTAGCACAATGCCTGGCAAATAATAGAAACTCAAGGAATAAATAAGTTAAACAAATTATTTGCCTGCTCAGGATAAGACACTGCTTTAAGTTATCCACTGTTTTGTAACAAATTACCCCCAAAATATTAGTGGACTAAAACAACATAATTATATCATATCGTTTCTGTAGGTCAGGAGTTCACTAGTGGCTTAGGTGGCTGGTTCTGTCTCGAGGTCTCTCATGAGGTCACAGTCAAGATGTCAGCTTATTTGATGCTGGAGGATCTACTTCCAAGTTGGCTCAGCACATGACTATTAGCTGGAGGCCTGTTTGTGGCCTCATGGACCTCTCCATAGGGTGCACTGCTTGAGTGTCCTCACAACACCACAGCTGTCTTCCCAAAAAAGTAATTAATCCAAGAGCAAAAGCAAGGAGGAACCCTTTTATTACTTAGTCTGAGAAGTCACGCACATCACTTCCACCACATTCTGTTTATTGGAAACAAGTTGTCAAGTGCAACCCACACGCAAGGTGAGGGGAATTAGGCATCAACTTTTTGAAGGGAGGAATGTCAACAAATCTGTGGATAATTTCTAAACTGCCGCAATCACTCTGATACTCTGAATTGAATAAAGAGAAGTTGCCCATTTGACATCTTTACTACTTGCTCTCTATTTATTTAGATCATCTTTAACTTCTTTCAGCATACAAATCTTGTAGATGTTTTGTTAAATGTACACCTGAGTATTTCATTTTTTTGAGCTATTATAAATGGTATTGTTATATTTTTAAATTCAGTCCCCAAATGTTCATAGCTAGTATATAGTAGACATACAATTGAGTTTTGTATGTTTATCTTATATTCTGTGTCCTATCTAAAGTCACTTATTAGTTATAGGAGTTATTTATTTAGTCATTGAGATTTTCTATGTAGACAATCATGTGATGTGCATATAAGCACAGTTGTAGCTCTTGCTTTCTGATCTGTATGCCTTTTCTTTCCTTTTCTTGTGTTATTGCAATAACTAGAACTCCCAGCACTATGTTGAATAAAAATAGTGAAAGCAGCCCTAGCCAGTTTGGCTCAGTGGACTGAAGGGTCCCAGATTCGATTCTGGCCAAGGGCACATGCCTGGGTTGCGGGCTTGATCCCCAGTAGGGGGCATGCAGGAGGCAGCCGATCAATGATTCTCTCTCATCATTGATGTTTCTATCTCTCTATCCCTCTCCCTTCCTCTCTGAAATCAATAAAAAAAATATTTTTTTAAAAAAGAATAGTGAAAGCAGACATCCTTGCCTTGTTTCTGCTCTTAGGGGGAAAGCACTCAGTTTTTCATCATTAAGTATAACGTTCAGCTCCATATCTGGAATATAGAGGGAAAACGAAAACCCAGGGAACTCACCACCATGTTATTACTCAGGTCTTGAGGTCCTTAGCTGGTCTGCCTTCTTTTCTACACCTTTAACTATGGGGGAGTAGGAAAGGGAACTAGAGAGCATATAATGGTATTTAGGGATAGCCTCACTGAGATGACTTTTTTTTTAAATATATTTTATTGATTTTTTACAGAGAGGAAGGGAGAGGGATAGAGAGTTAGAAACATCGATGAGAGAGAAACATCGATCAGCCGCCTCCTGCACATCTCCTACTGGGGATGTGCTCGAAACCAAGGTACATGCTCTTGACCGGAATCGATCCTGGGACCCTTGAGTCCGCAGGCTGACGCTCTATCCACTGAGCCAAACCGTCCAGGGCTGAGATGACTTTTGAGAAAAGATTTGAAAGAAGTGAAGGGAGAGTAAGCTTTGAGAATATGTTGTAGATAGAGGGAATGGCAAGTTCAAAGGCCATGAGATGGAAATATGCCTGTTGTGTTCAAAGAGCAAGTAGGTCACTGTGCTAGAGCAGAGTAGAAGATGACATTGACTAGAGAGGTAATGCAGGCCAAGATCACGTGAGTCCTTTAAGGTCACAATAAGAATTTAAACCTTTAAATCTGGGTGAAATGGAAAGAAGCTTTTGAAAGATTTTGAGCAAAGGAATCAGGATATGGTTTAGGTTTTAACAAGATCTCTCTGGCTTCTGTGCTATGAATAGGTCAGAGAGGGATAAGAATGGATGTAAATTAGGAGGCTCTTGGAATAATTTAAGGAGTTCTTGGAGCTGGAGAAGTGCAGGTAGTGAGATATGTCAAAATTTGGCTATATTTTGAAGGTTGAGCCAACAAGATTTGCTGTCAGGTGTGGGGCTTGAGAGTAAAACTCCGAAGGTTTTGGACCTGACCTAATCACCTGAAAGGATGAAAATGCCATTACCCGAAATAGGAAAAACTCAGAGCCAGTTATTGGTTGGTTGGGGAGGGGATGTGTCAGGGGAAGAGTGGATGTCAGGAGCTTAGTTTGGCTCATGTTAAATTTGAGATCTCTATTTAGACATCAAATGGAAATGTCAAATTTGCAATCAGATATATGAATCTGGAGCTGAACTGAATTTGAGGGAAAGGTTGGGGCTGGAAATAGAAGTTCAGGAGACATCAGTTAGACATAAAGAAGTACAAGATGCTGAGGAATGACCAGAAAGATGAGAGGAAAACCAGGAGAGTGTGACGTTCTTGCTTTGGAAGCCAAATGAAGGAAGTGCTTCAGGGAGAGTGGTCAGCTGAGCATGAAGGGACCAGATCCCTGAAAGCAAGTATGTACTAGAAGAAATGGTAAAAATGAGGTAAAATTTACTCTTTCCACTATTGTGCTTGGATCAGTCTCGAATACACAACTGTTTTTGAGGTTTTGAATTGTCCTCTGAAGTAAAGCAGGTTTTGAGTCAACATTGCACTTTCCTTGAGATCTGGGGGAACTTTACTGCTTGCTGCCTTATACCTAAGTCCAAACCCCTTTACCCGGTTCCTGGAAAACAGGTGATCACTTTTTTTTTATTTTTTATTTTTTAATTTTTAATTTTATTTTTTATTTTTTTTATATATTAAATCTTTATTGTTCAGATTACATTTGTTCCTCTTTTTCCCCCCATAACTCCCCTCCTCCCAGTTCCCGCCCCACCCTCCACCCTCACTCCCCACCCACTGTCCTCATCCATAAGTGCACGATTTTTGTCCAGTCTCTTCCCGCATCTCCCATTCCCCTTTCCCCCCCAAGAATAGTCAGTCCATTCCCTTTCTATGTCCCTGATTCATTATAATCACCAGTTCATTCTGTACATCAGATTATTTATTCACTTGATTCTTAGATTCACTTGTTGATAGATGCATGTTTGTTATTCACAATTTGTATCTTTACCTTTTTCTTCTTCTTCCTCTTCTTAAAGGATACCTTTCAGCATTTCATATAATACTGGTTTGGTGGTGATGAACTCCTTTAGCTTTTCCTTATCTGTGAAGCTCTTTATCTGACCTTCAATTCTGAATGATAGCTTTGCTGGATAAAGTAATCTTGGTTGTAGGTTCTTGGTATTCATCACTTTGAATATTTCTTGCCATTCCCTTCTGGCCTGCAAAGTTTCTGTTGAGAAATCAGCTGACAGTCGTATGGGTATTCCCTTGTAGGTAACTGAGTTTCTTTCTCTTGCTGCTTTTAAGATTCTCTCTTTGTCTTTTGCTCTTGGCATTTTAATTATGATGTGTCTTGGTGTGGTCCTCTTTGGATTCCTTTTGTTTGGGGTTCTCTGCGCTTCTTGGACCTGTAAGTTCATTTCTTTCACCAGGTGGGGGAAGTTTTCTGCCATTATTTCTTCAAATAGGTTTTCAATATCTTGCTGTCTCTCATCTTCTGGCACCCCAATAATTCTGATATTAGTGCGCTTGAAGCTGTCCCAGAGGCTCCTTACACTATCTTCGTATTTTCGGATTCTTTTTTCATTTTGCTTTTCCGGTTGGGTGTTTTTAGCTTCTTCACATTTCAAATCTTTGACTTGATTCTTGCGCTCCTCTGGTCTGCTATTGGGTATAATATTCTTTATTTCAGTCAGTGTATGCTTAATTTCTAGTTGTTTTTTTATCATAGCATCGAGGGTCTCATTAGTTTTCGTGAGGCTCTCATCAAGTTTATTGGCAGCTTGTAGCACATTATTGCAAGCCCTCAAAATTGCGTTTTTTAGCTCTATATCCTCCATTTCTGTCATGTTTTTTTGTCTCCGCATTTTTTATGCTTTCTTGGTGCACCCCCTTGTGGTCTTTGTGCGCAGTCTTGTTCTAGTTGAGCCTGGATTGTTGTAGTTAATACTAGAGGGATTTGACCACCAGGCCGACTGGCTGTGAGAATCAGCTGTGTGGAAAACTTCTGTCCTCTGGGGAAGTGCTAAGCTAGCCTTTGCCTGAGGTGATCCAGCAAATGGCTCTGCGCAGGGCTTGGGCGGGGCGGGATCAACAGGGCGGGCGGAGGGAGCAGTTATGGCTGCTCTCAGTCCCGTTCCCAGAGGCTCTGCTTCTCAGAACCCCGGCAGCCGCTGCAAACCTCGGAGAGAAAGCTGCCCTCAGATTCCAACTGATGCCGGACAATCCCGCTTCTCCCGTCTGAGTCTGAGTCCCTAGAGACTCGCCCGGATCTGGAGCCCAGAGTCTGAGACTCACTCCTGACCGAAAACGACAACCGCGCCCTCAGCCACCAGCCCGCTTTGCGCGCGCACCTCGGTACCTTTATATTTTCCACACTGCGCCTCCTCTGAGCCTCGGTATGCTGTTCTCTTTCCTTCTAGTTGAAGGGTCTCTCCTCAGCCAGCTTTCCTGTGGTTCTGGGTGATGTCCGTTCCGTCTTTTAGTTGTATTTTTGAAGTGGTTGTTTGCGGCAGCAGTCTCCGGTGTTTACCTATGCCGCCATCTTGTTGATCCCGATCACTTTTTTAAAAAATTAAATCTTTATTGTTCAGATTACTACAGTTGTTCCTCTTTTTTCCCCCCATAGCTCCCCTCCACCCGGTTCCCACCCCACCCTCGGCCCTAACC
>NW_005871163.1:2012844-2045075 GCF_000147115.1 Myotis lucifugus | reverse complement strand
TAACCCCCCCCCCCACTGTCCTCGTCCATAGGTGTACTATTTTTCCGTTGGGGGGTTCCTGCACCCCCCATACCCCTTCCCCCGCCCCAGAATAGGCAGTCCACTCCCTTTCTATGCCCCTGATTCTATTATATTCACTAGTTTATTCTGTTCATCAGATTATTTATTCACTTGATTTTTAGATTCACTTGTTGATAGATGTGTATTTGTTGTTCATAATTTGTATCTTTACCTTTTTCTTCTTCTTCCTCTTCTTAAAGGATACCTTTCAGCATTTCATATAATACTGGTTTGGTGGTGATGAACTCCTTTAGCTTTTTCTTATCTGTGAAGCTCTTTATCTGACCTTCAATTCTGAATGATAGCTTTGTTGGGTAAAGTAATCTAGGTTGTAGGTTCTTGCTATTCATCACTTTGAATATTTCTTGCAACTCCCTTCTGGCCTGCATAGTTTCTGTTGAGAAATCAGCTGACAGTCATATGGGTACCCCCCTGTAGGTAACTGACTTTTTTTCTCTTGCTGCTTTTAAGATTCTCTTTTTGTCTTTTGCTCTTGGCATTTTAATTATGATGTGTCTTGGTGTGGTCCTCTTTGGATTCCTTTTGTTTGGGGTTCTCTGCGCTTCCTGGACTTGTAAGTCTATTTCTTTCACCAGGTAGGGGAAGTTTTCTGTCATTATTTCTTCAAATAGGTTCAGGTGATCACTTTTAAGAAGGAGTACTACTCAGCACTCTAAAACTTAATGTTTAATGAGATTATGTCTGTAAGACCCTTGGTAAATATGAAACTACCTGGAGAAACACAAGGCACAAATTATTACTACTATTTTTAGGACTATAATCTTCAAATAAGCCAAGTCATTCCCTATTTTGTGAACATTATTCAAAATATGAAGCTTTCTGAAATGAACACCAATTTTTCTCTTCAGCCTACTTACTGCCCTAAAGCGACCCCCTAATAGAGAAACTGGGTCTGTTAAGTGTTGTTTTTTTTCCTGCTTTTTCTTTCCTGTCCTCTTATTCTCCCAGCTGTCTCAACTCAGAACCTTGTAGGAAGAGAGTTACACTTCAGAAAAATGTGTTTGCTCTGACATTTAAACAAGCCTCCATTTTGTTTTTCCATACAGAATTTTCCCCTCTTGCATTTGCAGCAGTCTCTCTGACCTGTCTTCTTTTCTGCTCATTCATTATTACTAAGGTTTTCAGATTATACCAGAGGAAGAAGACAGATTTATAAATGTGTTTCTGCCCAGCTCTTTCAAGAGTGGGACTTAACATTCTAATTGTATGCCTGTTCTCTATACACAGCTGTGCTCATCTGCTCTTATTAATGAAGTGCCTATCTCTAAGTCTTACCTTGTCTGGAAATAAATGGACTCTGTTCCTGTTCAAATTGGTTATACAGTAATCAGAGCAGCCCATCACTGGGAGGAGACATCCATTTGAATTCACTTGCTAATAGCCAGAGAGAATTTAGCCTAATTGCTTTCTTTCTTAGGTTTGCCATTTCCCTTAAGATGTCAGTACCCTAGAAAGGGATAGAAGGGATAGGAATCCTGTCCTTTTCCCCTCTGGATCCCCCCCGCCCCTCACCCACACCCTTGCAATCCTGTGTGTGTTTTTAGCTAAGATAAAGATAAAGGGACATTTTGAGGAAATTGTGTAAAAAGAATCAAAATCCACTAGTGATTGCTGTGTAATGCCTTAAAGATCTGACCACTAATAAATAATGAGATCTTTGGTAAATTACTTAGCCTTTCATTTCCTGATTTGTACAGTAGCTTTAACAACCCCTATATGGCAGGATTGTTGGGAGGACTCTGATTTCTCTTAATGGTGTGCCTTATTCAAAAAGTGATTTAAGGCTGTGAATATTTGATAAGCTAATGAGTATGAAAACACATAGCACATAATAGATGTTCAATAAATGTTTGAATTAGACTCTAATTGACTAAATCAAAGTTCTTTCCTGCCCTAATTTCATCAGACTGAGACTTCCTGAAAGGATAATGCCCTCCTCCCTCTCCCCCCAATTCCCTTCTCTGATCTGGTTTTATGACAGAGCATCATAAAATCTGATCCCAAAGAGAACAGAGGCTAAATAAGGTCTTATTTAAAAGGCATGCCCAAGAGTTCAGGGCTCGAGTCCTGTACTCCATGGTTTTATCTAAGCACTTTCTTTGTATTGACATAATAAAAGCCTACTATGGGCTAGTTATCTAATTTAAAATCTTATCATTTATTTGTTTTAATTCTGTAGTATTGATTAAAAATCTAAGGTTCGTAGAGGTTAAATGTCTTGTCCAAGATTACACTGTAGCAGAGCAAGGATTTGGACTAAGGTTTTCTAACTACAAGTCCAGTGAATTTTAGACAGCATTCTACATCTAAGAAGAAAATGAATAAAGGTGAGTTACTGCAGATAGGCCCTGGGAATGGAGTGCTGACCCAAATAGTATTATATTAGTGTGTGACCAAGATGAACAGAAGGCTAACTCTAGAGTCTCCAGACTTATTCTCTAGATACATTACATAGAAAATGTGCCTCGGGACTTCCAGTCAGAAAGACCGTGTTCGAACTTTTGACACATCCCTTCTGGTCCAAACACATAACAAGGAGTAAAATATATAAAGTGAAAATCAAAGAACATGTTTGGGCTCAAAAACAAAATAACCATCTCCAGGGATCAAAAATAGAAAAGACAGAAGTCACTGGGGCTGAAGCTGTGGGCCTGCTCTCCTCCAGATCTGGGAACAGAGAATGGTGCCTGAGCACCA
The DNA here is from genome assembly GCF_000147115.1 of Myotis lucifugus. Taxonomy (NCBI): domain Eukaryota; kingdom Metazoa; phylum Chordata; class Mammalia; order Chiroptera; family Vespertilionidae; genus Myotis; species Myotis lucifugus. The sequence continues at coordinate 2,042,297 of NW_005871163.1, read as the reverse complement.
ACTAGATACTGAAAGTGCTTCCTAAAGAGATAGAACTAGAGGCCAGGGGAGTCAGATGCCAACCCTCAACCAGCCTCATGAAAGGAGGCTTTAACTAGTTAATTGAATAGAGGAGGAAGGAAGCCTAAGGAGTTGGGAAGAAGTATGTCTAGCTGCCTGCTGGTTCACTGACTAAAACTATGATATCCTAAATTTCTTCTAATGGCATAGGCCATTCAAAGACCTGTTCACACTAGGTCCTTAGGGGACTAGATGGGGAAAATTGCAAAAATATGAAACAGAGAAAGGGGAAATCAGTAACAAAAACATCTCACTCAAAAAGAGCCTGCAAACTGCCCTGGTCAGTTTGGCTCAGTGGTTGGTGGTTAAAGCGTCAACCCACAGGACCGAAGGGTTGTGGGTTCAATTCCTGGTCAAGGGAATGTACCTGGGTTGCAGGTTCCCCAGCCCCAGTAGGTAGGGGTGTGTGCAGGAGGCAACCAATAGATGTGTCTCTCTCACATCAATGATTCTCTCTCTCTCTCCCTCCCTCCCTCCCTCCCTCCCCCGACCCCTTCGTTCCACTCTCTCAAAACAATGGAAAAAATGTCCTTGGGTGAGGATAAGTTTTTTAAAAAAAACAGCCTACAAAACAAAATTTTATATAATAGAAAACTAACACTAAGAAAGATAACCAGTAAAATTTAACCAGGACTTACACTTTGAGGAAGATAGACATACTTTTTCCTAGTTCTCGCACTGGGAAATACAACTAAAAACCCTGTCCATTATATATAAAACAAATATAACAAGATAGTGAAAGGTGTAGAAAAGAAGGCAGACCAGCTAAGGACCTCAAGACCTGAGTAATAACATGGTGGTGAGTTCCCTGGGTTTTCCCTCTATATTCCAGATATGGAGCTGAACGTTATACTTAATGATGAAAAACTGAGTGCTTTCCCCCTAAGAGCAGAAACAAGGCAAGGATGTCTGTTTTCACTATTCTTATTCAACGCAGTGCTGGAAGTTCTAGCTATTGCAATAGTATGAGAAAAGGAAAGAAAAGGCATACAGATCAGAAAGCAAGAGATACAACTGTGCTTATTTGCACATCACATGATTGTCTACATAGAAAATCTCAATGACTAAATAAATAACTCCTAGAACTAATAAGTGATTTTAGATAGGTCATAGAATATAAGATAAACATACAAAACTCAATTGTATGTCTACTATATACTAGCTATGAACATTTGGGGACTGAATTTAAAAATGTAATAATACCATTTATAATGGCTCAAAAAAATGAAATACTTAGGTGTAAATTTAACAAAACATCTACAAGATTTGTATGCTGAAAGAAGTTAAAGATGATCTAAATAAATAGCACATAGTAAAGATGTCAATTTTTCCCAAATTGATAATGTAGGTTAATGCAATTTCTGTCAAAATTTCAGCAAGATATTTTGTAGATATAGATAAGATTATTCTAAAATAAGATTTTAAGACCTATATAGCCACAGTAATCTATGAGACTGTAATATTTGCAGAGGGATAGACACTTACTTCAATGGAACAGAGCAGAGAATGAGGAAATAGACAGATACAACCAATTGATTTTGGCAAAGATACCAAATCAATTCTTGGCATCATGAATTAACAAATGGACATCATGGACCGAGAGAGAGAGAGAGAGAATCTCATATAAAAATTGACTCAAATCAAGGACTAAAACAGAAAACTGTAAAACTTTTAGGGGAAAAAAATCTAGAAAAAAATCTTCAGTAGGCAAAGAATTCTTAGACTTACACCAAAAACATGATTCCTGAATGGCACAAAATCTTATAAATAAGTCATTGATTGGTGGATACATGAGTTTTTGTTAGGTTATTGTTTGTAATTTTTTAGTATGTTTGAAACACTGCATAATCTTTTTTAAGTTATAAAACTGTGTCTTAATTGGACACATTAAATATTTGCAGCTGTTGCCCATCTGACAGGTCCGTGGTAGTGTTGTGGGCAGTTCCCATAGAACTATTTCAGCCCAATCCTTTTTGTCCCATTGGGACCCACATTACTCCTAAACCCTCCTATAGGAGCCAGAATGCTATTCAAATGGAAAAATACTCTTTTCGGTGGTCAATAGGGTTTCTCTTGTCTATATCTGAGTCTTTTTGTCTTCCAGGGATGTTGGTAGTGAATGTAACATGGAGGAACAAGACATACGTAGGTACACTTCTTGACTGCACACGGCATGATTGGGCACCCCCCAGGTAAGCACTTTACGGCTTTTTAGTTTATGTTAGTCTGAACCACCCTAATCAGTGATCTTTTATACCTTTATCCAGGTAGGGTTGGATAGGTTTTTTGGGTTTGTTTTTTAATTTTTCTAATATATATTTTTATTGATTTCAGAGAGGAAGGGAGAGTGAGAGAGAGATAGAAACATCAATGATGAGAATCATTGATCGGCTGCCTCCTGTACACCCCACACAGAATTGAGCCCACAACCCAGGCATATACCCTGACCAGGAATCAAACCGTGACCTCCTGGTTCATAGGTTGACGCTCAACCACTGAGCCTGCTGGCCGGGCTATAGGGTTGGATAGTTTTTAAGACACCCAGCTTTAGGTTGTACACTTGAAACTAATACAATATTATATGTCAAATGTAATTGAAGAATAAAAATTATTAATTTTAAAAAAGGGAAAAATTTAAGAAATTAACAGCATCTCCTAGCAGTATTTTTCACCTTAGATATAATAGATGTGTTTCTATAAAATAAAAGCATTTGCCATACAGGGGAAGGAAAAATAAAAGGCACCCAGCTTTTAAAGGACATTATGGTGTAGAGACAAAGGGAGCCACTATATTTATCTGGCATTCAAGAATAAATTAATCAGGCCCCGGTCGGTGCTGCTCAGTGGTAGAGCGTCAGCCCACAGACCAAAAGGTTGCAGGTTCAATTCCAGGTTCAATTCCCGGTCAAGGGCACACACACAAAAAAAGAAAAAGAATAAATGAGTTAGGTGTTGATGGGTTGGGTAGAAGTGGGTGGAGATTCTACTTAAGTCTTCATCTGTAATTATTGAATTCTGACTGCTATCTGTAGTCACTTTGAGACTCCGTGTCTGAAAGGTCATTAGAGTCTGACTATCAGTGTGCAAACATTCATTGATGATCCTTTTTGATGGTAGCTATCTCTGAAAAGTTTAAACTCAAAAACATTTTGGGTTTTTTTTTAAACTACTGGACACTGTTGGTTTCACAAGGACCTTTTCAAATTGCAATTTGATCTTAAGATTGGCATTTCAGTGAATGGCACCTTATAGCTTATTCCTAATATTAGTTTGAAGTTTGCTAGGCTTTGGGGAACCCAAATGTTGGGGAATAATTTACAGCTAGTATGCAGAAAGCATTCTAGGAGCTCACCACTTAATTGCAGTTCCCACTCTTTCAGAAGTTCCTTTAGCAAATCATATTCATTGAAAATGATAGTTACCATCTGGACAATTCTTCTGGAGACTGCAGCTAAACTGGTTTGAAGTTGTTTTCACTTCTTAATAATATTCTATTGTGTTTGTCCTTTGCCAAGGTTCTGTGACTCTCCCACCAGTGACTTGGAAATGCGAAACGGTCGGGGTAGAGGCAAACGCATGCGTCCCAACAGTAACACACCTGTCAATGAGACAGCAACAACCTCTGACAGCAAAGGGACCAGCAGCAGCAGCAAAACCCGAGCAGGAGCCAATAGCAAAGGCCGTCGGGGCAGCCAGAATTCTTCAGAGCACCGCCCACCTGCCAGTAGCACCTCTGAGGATGTCAAGGCCAGCCCTTCCTCAGTGAATAAGCGGAAAAACAAACCCCTTTCAGACATGGAGCTGAATTCTAGCTCAGAGGACTCCAAAGGGAGCAAGCGTGTCCGTACGAATTCCATGGGCTCAGCCACTGGCCCCCTCCCTGGGACCAAGGTGGAACCCACTGTTCTAGATAGAAACTGTCCCTCCCCAGTCCTGATTGACTGTCCCCACCCAAACTGTAACAAGAAGTATAAGCACATCAATGGACTTAAGTACCATCAAGCTCACGCCCATACAGATGATGACAGCAAGCCAGAAGCAGATGGAGACAGTGAGTACGGAGAGGAGCCCACACTCCATGCAGACCTCGGGAGCTGCAATGGTGCCTCTGCCTCACAGAAAGGTTCCTTGTCCCCTGCCCGCTCAGCTACCCCCAAAGTTCGGCTCGTAGAGCCCCATAGCCCTTCTCCTTCAAGCAAATTCAGCACAAAAGGTCTGTGTAAGAAAAAGTTGAGTGGGGAAGGGGACACAGACCTTGGGGCCTTATCCAATGATGGCTCTGATGATGGACCGTCAGTTATGGATGATACAAGCAATGATGCCTTTGATTCTTTGGAAAGGAAATGTATGGAAAAAGAAAAATGTAAAAAACCCTCTTGTTTGAAACCTGAAAAGATGCCTTCCAAGAGCTTAAAGTCAGCCCGGCCCATTGCCCCGGCCATCCCCCCACAACAAATCTACACCTTCCAGACAGCCACCTTCACAGCAGCCAGCCCAGGCTCCTCCTCGGGCTTGACCACCACAGTGGTCCAAGCCATGCCCAACAGCCCCCAGCTCAAGCCCATTCAGCCCAAGCCCACTGTGATGGGAGAACCTTTCACAGTCAACCCTGCCTTGACTCCAGCCAAGGATAAGAAAAAGAAAGACAAAAAAAAGAAGGAGTCTTCAAAGGAACTTGAAAGTCCTCTGACTCCTGGCAAGGTCTGTCGAGCAGAAGAAGGCAAAAGCCCATTCAGGGAATCGTCAGGAGAAGGGATGAAAATGGAGGGGCTCCTAAATGGCTCATCAGACCCCCACCAGAGCCGACTGGCCAGCATCAAGGCTGAAGCTGATAAGATATACAGCTTCACAGACAATGCCCCCAGCCCTTCCATTGGAAGCAGTAGCCGCCTAGAGAGCACTACCCCTACCCAGCCCATGACTCCCTTACATGTAGTGACTCAGAATGGAGCTGAAGCCAGCTCCGTCAAAACCAACAGCCCTGCCTACTCCGACATCTCTGATGCTGGGGAGGACGGGGAGGGCAAAGTGGAGAGTGTCAAATCCAAGGACCCTGAGCAGTTGGTTAAGGAAGGGGCTAAGAAAACTCTTTTCCCCCCTCAGCCACAGAGCAAAGACTCCCCATATTACCAAGGCTTTGAGAGTTACTACTCTCCAAATTACGCACAGTCCAGCCCAGGGACGCTGAACCCCAGCAGCCAGGCAGGAGTGGAAGGCCAGGCCCTGAAGACAAAAAAGGATGAGGAGCCTGAGAGCATAGAGGGGAAAGCGAAGAACGATGTCTGTGAGGACAAGAAGCCAGAGCTGAGCAGTTCCAGTCAGCAGCCCTCTGTCATCCAGCAACGTCCCAACATGTACATGCAGTCCCTGTACTACAACCAGTATGCCTATGTGCCCCCCTATGGCTACAGCGACCAGAGTTACCACACCCACCTCCTGAGCACGAACACAGCTTACCGGCAGCAATATGAGGAACAGCAGAAACGGCAGAGCTTGGAGCAGCAGCAGCGGGGACTGGACAAGAAGGCAGAGTTGGGCCTGAAGGAGCGGGAGGCAGCACTCAAGGAAGAATGGAAGCAAAAGCCGTCAATTCCACCAACTCTCACCAAGGCTCCCAGCCTGACAGACCTGGTGAAGTCAGGACCCAGCAAGGCCAAGGAGCCAGGGGCTGACCCTGCCAAGTCAGTCATTATTCCCAAGTTAGATGACTCTTCCAAACTCCCCAGCCAGGCCCCAGAAACAATTAAAGTGAAACTGAGTGAGGCCAGCCACCTAGGCAAGGAGGCTTCTGAGGCTAAGTCAGGTGCTGAGTGTGGCCGACAGGCGGAGGTGGATCCAATACTCTGGTACCGACAGGTAACTGTTCTGGGAAGAAATAGAAATACTGTCTGTCTTTCTCTCTTCCTCACAATCAGGGTTGTCCTGATTTAGGAGGTCAACAGAATACAGGTTAGCAGGAGAAATCTATAATTTTAGGGATATTTTTACCTTTGTAAATCATTTTAATGTTTTTCAAAAAGCACTTTTAGCCCTAATCAGTATACTCAGTATTTAGGGCATCGGCCCATGCACCAAAGGGTCTCATTCGATTCCCAGTCTGCAGCACATACCTGGATTGCAGGTTTACTCCCCACCCCAAGTCGGGGTACCTGCAGAGGGCAAACAGTCGATGTCTCTCTCTCACATTGATGTTTTTCTCTCCCAACCTCCCTCCCTCCCTTCCACTCTCTCTGAAAAGCAATGGGAAAAAATATATATCCTCCGGTGAGAATTAACGAAAAAGTGGGGGGGGGGGCGGTACTGTTACATCAGTGAAAGGTCTTTTCCCATTTGACAAGAGAGGCCCAAAACAAAAACTGGAACCCAGCTATCTGGATTCCTAGTACAGTGTTTCTTCCAGTGTTCGGTTCCTGTGGGATGATTTCATGGTGATCTGTCCATATTTTAGAGTAGACCAGAAGTACACTACTCAAACTGTTACTTGCAAAAATATTTTATAGGAAGAGCTAGAACCAAGAACTTGGTCTCACATCTTGCTCTGCTCAAGAGACTTATTTTCTTTTTTTAATATGTTTTTATTGATTTTATAGAGAGAGGAGGAAGAGGGAGAGAGAGACAGAAACATCAATCATCTGCTTCCTGCATGTCCCCTACTGGGAATTGAGCCCACAACCTGGGCATGTGCCCTGACCCAGAATTGAACCGGAAACCATGGGATGACGCTTAACCAAATGAGCCATACCTGCCAGGGCTGCTCAAGAAACTTAAGAAAGTCTTCCCTTCCCTGTTGGTGCCACAGTTAGACCTTCCGCCCGAGTTTGCCCTGAAGAAATGAAACAACCTAAATACCCTTGGAAAGGGAGCAGCCTCTTCTGTTCAGGGAGTCATTTCTCCAGAATGCTGGTTCTCGCTGAGGAGACCCACCGGCAGATTTCCTCTTCTTTCCCCCTCTTTCTTTCTTTCCCTTGAGGCCGGGAGGGGTCAGGCTTTTTAAGCAGGAGGGACCAGAGGTCATTGTAAACGATCAATAGCGGCCACTGGCATTCTCTGCCCTGGTGTCTGCTTTGGTGTTTGCTGGGACCCTGGGCTTGAACTATCACTCACTCTCTCTCTCCTTCATTTGTGCAACACTCAGTGCTCATTCTGTGATTGTAGGAAGCTGAGCCCCGGATGTGGACATATGTTTATCCTGCCAAGTACTCAGACATCAAGTCAGAAGATGAGAGGTGGAAAGAGGAGCGGGACCGCAAATTGAAGGAGGAAAGGAGTCGGAATAAGGACTCTGTCCCCAAGGAGGATGGGAAAGAAAGCACAAGTAGTGACTGCAAGCTGCCCACTTCTGAGGAATCCCGCCTTGGGAGCAAGGAGCCCCGGCCAAGTGTCCATGTGCCTGTGTCCTCCCCCCTCACCCAGCACCAGTCCTACATCCCCTACATGCACGGCTACTCCTACAGCCAGTCCTATGACCCCAACCACCCCAGCTACCGGGGCATGCCTGCTGTGATGATGCAGAACTACCCAGGTAGGCACCACCCTTCCAGCTGGTGTTCCATGAACTGCGGGTGGAAATGAAGCAGAGATTTCAAATCCAGTTTTCTTGCTCAGTCCTAAGGCTTATTGGGGCTCAGGTAGACGACAGCCCTTTTTTGAATGTGACATTCTGTGAAGTGGCCCCTCTACACCCAACTCTTTGACCCCTAATTACAGTCTATGGAACCACCTCTACCTCCCTTGCTTCACTATTAGGTTGCCTCTATAGTCACTTTTCATGGATAACAAAAGGTAAAACTCTGTACCACTGCCATCTTCCCTCAACGAGGATTTGTTACACACACATTCTTTATTTTGCAGTGCGCTCAGGCACTGTGGAGAACGCAAACGACATAGGGAGCTTACAGCTTAATTGTAGCATGAGAGACACGTAACAAATAACATTCAAACCAGCACACTGCATGTATTCATTTACAAGATCCTGTTCAGCTGTAAGATTGGAAGGCAGGAGGGGGAAGAGCATTGGAAGTCAGATTGTGGGGAAGTTCAGCTAGAAGAGGCTGAGCTTGGGAAAGACAAGCTCTTTACACTGCCATCCTTGAGTTCTTGGGGGACACACAGTAGGAGTTTGAGTTTTTAACTTGTTAGAAGAAAATTCTCTTATTCCACTCTACTCACTGATGTCTGTTGCCTGAACAGCTATGTGTGGTGCTTCTGGGGTGAGAGAGAACTTCTGTCACTCCTTCAAGCTGCCCCTCCCTATAGGAGAGCAGCCTAAATAGTCTTGATATTCTGGCATAGCATTATAAGGACACATAAGCTTTCAGACAGATAGGAAATTGTCTCATTCCTTTCTTCTGTTGCCCCTACTCATCTCTATAAAAACAGTACTGTTGGGCCCTAACTGGTTTGGCTCAGTGGATAGAGCGTCGGCCTGCAGACTCAAGGGTCCCAGGTTTGATTCCAGTCAAGGGCATGTACCTTGGTTGCCGGCACATCCCCAGTAGGGAGTGTGTAGGAGGCAGCTGATCGATGTTTCTCTCTCATCAATGTTTCTAACTCTCTATTCTTCTCCCTTCCTCTCTGTAAAAAATCAATAAAATATATTTTTTTAAAAAAACAGTACTGTTGGATGAGTGCCTGATCTGGGCTGGGCACTGTCCTAGGTATTTATGTGCATTATCTTATTTAATCCATTGGACACCCTGTGAAATAAGATTTGGTATCTTCATTTTGGTGGTGAAGAAACTGAAGCTCAGAAAGGTTGTTAATTTGCTCAAGGCTACCCAACTGTTAAGTCTCAGTAGTAGGATTTGAGCCCAAGGCCATCTGCCTTCATATCCTATGACTTTTCCACTTCGTAGTCTCACCTGTCCAGGCTGAATCTCTGAGAGGGAAATTGATTCCCAGTAACTGCGGGTCATGTTCCTAATATCCCTAAGCTAATTTTGCCTCTAGAGCAGCCGTGGGCAAACTACGGCCCGCGGGCCGGATCCGGCCCGTTTGAAATGAATAAAACTAAAAAAAAAAAAAGACCGTACCCTTTTATGTAATGATGTTTACTTTGAATTTATATTAGTTCACACAAACACTCCATCCATGCTTTTGTTCCGGCCCTCCGGTCCAGTTTAAGAACCCATTGTGGCCCTCGAGTCAAAAAGTTTGCCCACCCCTGTTGTAGAGCTCAGTAAAGAAAGGACAAACTAATCATCTCAGCCCAAAGACACCAGGGTAGAAACTATCCCTGTGCCTATCCCTCCCAGCCACGCTCACTAACACAGAGTTTCTTCTACCTCTCCCATCTCCCTGACTGCTTTCTTTTTCCTTTCCCAGGTTCCTACCTACCTTCCAGCTACTCTTTCTCCCCATATGGCAGCAAGGTCTCAGGGGGTGAAGATGCTGACAAGGCACGAGCCAGCCCCAGTGTCAGTTGTAAATCCAGCTCAGAGTCCAAAGCCTTGGACATCTTACAGCAGCACGCCAGTCACTACAAGAGCAAGTCTCCCACGGTAAGGGAAGTTCAGTTACACTGGCTGGTCTCAAAGACCAATAGGGCTGAAATCGGGGTCCGGGAGAAGGTGGACAAGGTCAGGTCCTAACCACAGTGCAGTTGGCTCCTCCAGGCACCGCTTGATGCTTAGGTGTCCTGCATGTTTGAGGAGTCGTGATGTGGGCTCTGGCATCTTGCTCTCGTGTGTGTCTCACAATAGTGCTTTTTTGTTGCTTTCCTTTCCAGATAAGTGATAAAACTTCTCAGGAGAGAGATCGGGGAGGCTGTGGGGTGGTTGGGGGTGGTGGCAGCTGTAGCAGCATCGGAGGAGCAGGTGCCGGTGATAGGAGTGTAGACCGGCCCCGCACCTCTCCTTCCCAGCGCCTGATGTCCACACACCACCACCACCACCACTTGGGGTACTCACTGCTCCCAGCACAGTACAACTTACCCTATGCAGCAGGTAAGCCTCATTTCCCACTGCCTGCCTTTTAAACTCCATAGCAGTTGTCCACAGCAAGGAGCCCCTGGCAAGAATCAGAATCCTAGCCTCCTGCAGACCATCATTAAAGCATATGACATGTATTTCCTCCCTTGGAGCTTGGGGACTCTCAAACTTCTCCAGAAAGTTGGCTTTCATATTCAGAAGAATAAGGAACAGGTGTTCCCACAGCCAAAGAGAAACAAGCAGCTGAAAAATGGAGCCTTATTCTCTATCCCTAGCAACTGTATCTGGCCAAGTATTACACTTTTTTTCTGTCAGCACCCCAAAACTCAATAGAGTTAGGAAAGTAAGGAGAAACTCCTCCCTTCCCCACACAGCTGGTAAAGAGAAAGTGCTTAGATCAAAGGTTCTGGGAGCGCTACACTAACATGTCCTCCTCCTCACTCAGGGCTTTCTTCCACAGCCATTGTGGCCAGCCAGCAAGGCTCAACTCCCTCACTCTACCCACCGCCCCGGAGGTGAGAACGGTAAGTGATTTTTCATTTGGGGCAGCACATAGAGTAGAGATAGTTGATCACAACTATCGTGGGTCACAGAGTATCTGTGGAGCCTGGGTGAGGGATAGCTGTGTGGGGTCAGCAGTCTGGAAATGGTGGAACTGTGGCCAAGCCTCTAGTTACTAGAGTCTAGTACAAGTCTCCCGTGAAGCCACGTGCTTCTAAGAGGAGCTGTGGAACACATCCTCTAGGGCAGTGGTTCTCAACCTTCCTAATGCCGCGACCTTTAATACAGTTCCTCATGTTGTGATGACCCCCAACCATAAAATTATTTTCGTTGCTGCTTCATAACTGTCATTTTGCTATTGTTATGAGTCGTAATGTAAATATGATATGCAGGATGTATTTTCATTGTTACAAATTGAACATAATTAAAGCATAGTGACTAATCACAAAAACAATATGTAATTATATATGTTTTCCGATGGTCTTAGGCGACCCCTGTGAAAGGGTCGTTCGACCCCCAAAGGGGTCGCGACCCACAGGTTGAGAACCGCTGGTCTAGGGAGAGCAGTAGCAGCAGTAGCTGCCTCCCCCACAGTTCATTTTCTTGGAGCGCCACCCTGTGGTTGTTGTGCCAGCCGCTGAGTGCCTGGTTATCTGTCCATGTTTCCCTTACAGAACACCAAGTGCCGGGATAAAGTCAGCTTCACGGGCCAGACTGGCTCACCCAAGGAGGTGCTGGAGGTGCCATTAATACATCAGTTAAATGGTGTTGATCATCCTGTTTGCCGTGTTCCCACCATGACCGAAGGCAGACCCTTGGCTATCTCGCCTCCACCAGGTCCCGGACTCCCCCACCCTCCCTCTTCCTCAGAAGCTGGAGAGCTGGTACTTAGCAAAAATATTTATTCTCTTGGCCACATTTGTGACTGTTGTGGCCTCTGTGGAGATGAAGGCATGGGGAGCAACCAGGGAAACATGGCCTCAGCCCAGAGAAGTCACTGCTCTGTTCCCCAGCCCCTGGTCAGCTGCCGGAGGAGTACCAGCCCCCCCAGGGAGGGACCCCCAAGCACTGGGTAAGGTCTGAAGACAGCACAGCAGCCATTCCCTCTCACCATCATTACCACCACCACCAGATCCTGCATCTCCCCAGTGGTTTGAGCCCTGGGAACTGACAGCACGTGGAGAAATTAGAATCTCAGGAAAGAAATTGGGGGCTGTTTTCTCTATAATTGTGAAAACAAGGTCTTCAAACCTGAAGACTTCTCCCCTCTCACATGAGCACATATAAATGCTCAGAGCCCAGCCTGGAAAAGAAGACCATGGTACTTGCCCAGCATGGCCTTGGGCTGCTGGTCAGGCAGAGGGCTGGGGGTCCCCACACCAGCACAGGGCTCCCCAGGGGTACTGGGAGTAAGCTGGAGCTGGAGCATGAATGGAGTCTGTGAAATAGAACTGCATCCCCACTAAGTCCTGCTGCTTCTTAGCCCTCAACACCTGGCCCTTTCTCTCTTCCCTCCTGACCCCTGTGCCCAGGGGGATTCTCACACTGATCTCTCCTCTTCTTTTCCACTGCTTGGCTCTTAAGACTCAGGCAGGTATAATAGTATTCCCCGGCCTGGGGAGCTTCGGAGTCTGCCAGGGGTCCTCAGGGCAAGGCCCGGGGGGCAGTTCTTAAAAAATGTCCTGTCCATTCAGCCATCATTTAGGGTCACAAATATATACAGCCAGGTTCCTCTGTATACAAGTATATGGTTTTATATAGCTCAGTCTATAACCCCATGTGTGCCAATATGAGCCGTGTCTTTGTAACACACGTTTTTGTTTTAGGAGACACTGCCCATGGGAGGTTATGTGTTCTTTAGACCTGGGGTAACATATTCAAGCCATTACTCCTCTGAGCCACAGAGTGTACTCAGTGGGAGCTGTGCTTTGAGGCAGCAGACATTTCTCTGCTCTCTCAGTCCAGGCTCTGTGCTCTTTGTACTGGGAAGGGACAATGCTTTGGTAGCTTTATTGGAGTCACTTCTTCCCCATGGGGTGGGAAGCTTTAGCTCTTACTTTGCTTTTGAGGTATCATCCCTTTGTTCTTCTCCTCTCCTATCTGTCCTTGACCTGGATTGACAGAAAAAAAAGACTGACAGACACCAGCCTAGGCTACACAGGGGTATTAGTGACCAGAGTGCCAAAAGTGACCATTTAAAGCAGGTACTTGGCTCTGACAGTGTGGGGCATGGAGGTGGAGGGCAGTTAGCACAATGTCCAGCAAAGGCTGCTTTCCAAGGTCCCAGAGCCCTACTCTAGAGAGGCTTAGGGTCATTTGCCCAAGAGGAGCCCCTCTGACCTATAGACCTTTCCTCTAGGTTTCACATTCTTGTTTTTATTCAAGTTGGATTCTGAGCCCATCCAAAAATCTCACCATTTTAGACCTCTTAGCAGGCCCCCAAGAAGCCTCCCTCTCCTCCATCATTCCCTCTGCCTCCTGCTGCCCCAGTGGGCAGTGCTCTGAACAGTGGAAGTGACACCCCACCTAACCTGAGTCACCACTAAGAGGATGACTGAATTTCAGCCTGATTATGCCCTCCCACACTCCTGTGGGGTGAAGCCAAGGGCCTGTCTCTGTTCCTGTTTGTTTTTAAATACTGTTGTGTGTTTTGTAACTGTGGCGCTGGCTTGCAGCGTGATCTGTACATATTGTAAAGAAACCGTTTCAGGCAGGCATGGTCTGCATTCCTGCCCTTTCCACTTTGTTCTGTAACACAGAGGAGAAGAAATTTCGAATTAGCAGGGCAGCCTTGGGTTCTACAGAAGGGAACAGCTTTTTCTTTTGTTTTCTTTTCTTTTGTTTTCTTTTCCCCTATAAAACTTTTGGCTCTTGGATCCTTATATCCAAGTCTCCCTTGAAGAGTGGGAGCTGAGCTGCCCAGGAATGGCAGAATAGCACTGCCTTTTCCTGATCCCTGATCCCCCTGCTCTCAGATCCTTGCCAGGTCCAATCTTCCTTCCCTGGAATAGCACAAAGCAGCAGCAGCAGCAATAGAGGAAACAGATCCTTGACGAGTGCCGAGTGAAGGATTTGCTGTCCACCTCCAGCCTCTCTACATGGGAAGGAGGAACACAAGTGAGGGTACCTGTGGCACCCATGACCTGGTCAGAGGGACAAGACACGGAGCAAGAATTCCCATTCTACCCCACCCCACTCCAAAAGCATAGGCTGGGAAAGGTGGCTGCTAAGGGCCCAGACCACCAGACCAAGGCGCTCTTGGCGCCACCCCTGCCCAGGCCTCTGCTGGACATCTCTTCAGGTTCCCCACAGAGAAGCTAGAGGGAAAGACAGCCAAGGCTTGGAGAGCTGCTGCTCAAGATTCACATCCTCTTCTTCCTCATTCAGCCTCTTTCCCCGTTGGTACATGTATATGAACATGTATGCAATGTCCTTCTCTTATGTCATCCTCTCCACACATCTCAAGGTCAGAGGACCACAAGCAGGAGGGTTAAGAGGGCACCCCATGAAATGAAGTGGTGATTCTTAAATCTCTTCTCTCCAGGCTCCACGGTCAGTGTGGGAAGACTTGGCCTCAGGAGTGGGAGGATAAGACTGCAGAAGGGCTAAGAGTTATTTTATACGGGCTTTGAGGTCACCCATGTCATTAATTATCCATATACCCTATCACCATCCCACTGTCTACTCTGATGCCCCCAAGACTCCACTGGGCAGCTAGTTGGCCCCATAATTATGGGCCTTTATCATTTGTTTTATTACTTGGGCATCCCAGGAAGTTTTCTGACGATCCTCTGCCATGGGCCCCTCCTGGGATTGAGCCCCTCCCAAACCCCATCCCAGCCCCTCCTGCCCCAGCCCACCCGCTTGCCTTGGTGCTCAGCCCCCATTGGGAGCAGGTTGGGGCGAGCTGGAGGCCCGGGCTGGAGGGGCAGTGTTGCTGTTCATAGCTTTTGTTCCATTGGCGTTGCTCTGTTGGATTTAATTTCAGTCTTCCTGATTCTTCCCTTATGTAAAGTGTACATTACCAAGTTCCTTGTTTTTTTATATATATATATATATATAAATATATATATATACAAACTGTACTCTTTTTGCCTTTGTACATTCAGGCAAGAAGAGAAAAATAAATCTTTTTAAGAGACAATCACAAATCTGTGAGGGCTGCTGGTTATTTCTCCTGGAGTTTGCTGCTGAGCTGCCGCCTCCTCCCTCCTCCCCACCTTTCCATTCTCTCTCAGCTTTCCTTATCTTCCTGGTCCTGCTCCATATGCATCCTCAGCTCCACCTTCCCTGGCTGATGGCAAGTTGTTGAATCCCATGTCCAGACTACCTACTCCGCAATCCTTCCTGCCCAGCAGTGTTTTCCAGCTTGGCCACTGCCTTACCCAGGAGCTTTAACCTGTGCCCTGGCCTCTCCTGTCTTCCTTCCCCTTAGATCCCATTCACCCAAGTGGCTTTGGACTCCTGGGTATTCTGGGGCATCCCAGAAACCCTGGTTTTGGACACTCACCTGTAAAACTATGCAGCGGGGAGCTCTTTGCCTAAGAGTTTGCACTATTTCAACCTGCCTGGGAGTTAGAACAGAAAAAACCTCCCAATGCCAGCCTCCAGGGTGCTCTAATCCAGATACCAGAGAATCATTCCCTGCTGGTGGATTCCTATGGCTGCCCACCCGATCAGAACAAGCCCTAAATGTTTATGGGTCAAGAGCATTTGATCAGAATTTCAAAGGGTGGTACATTCTGAAACAGCCCAACCAAATCATTGTTCCACCTCTTGAACTTTCTCCTTTCCATGATTTTCTCCTCCCCTCCCCGTTTTTCCCCCTTTCTTGCTGCTTCCTTTTCTTAATTGAGTTTGGAATTGAAGTATATTTTTAAATTATTTGTATTTATTGAATAAAGTTTTTAATGTCCCTGTTCTTAAATTTAGACTAGTTTGCCTTTCACATTATCTCCCCTCCCCCACTCCATCATCCCCCAAAATAGTCTACCTTCTAAGTTGCGTTTTAATTGGAGTGCAGATTTTGGGCACCTATGTTTCTTTCCTCTTAGTGGCCTTATCTTTTTGCAAGGGAAATCTTAACTGAGTGTCTGGGTTTCTGATTTTATTCAATTCTGGCTGTATTTAAGAGGATCCACCAGTAGATGGCAGCAAAATCTGATGTGTTTCCTGTCCACTCTGCTAGCTTTGGGGATAATAAAGGGCCGAGTCTTGTCTTGGTTTTTCACCTGTCTTGTAGATTCCTTGGGTTTGACTTTAACATCTGAAACCTGAACTGCCTACATTAACTTGGCCATTGTTAGCATTCACGTAGATCTGCTCTAAATCTCGTGTGTTTCAGTCACTGCCTTTTTGCTGCCTCTAGGGGTTATCTGCTCAGTGGAGACATCTTCAGGTCCTTATTTCAATTGAATGTCTCTAGGCTGACCTTCCACTAATCACTGTGGAGGAGTGAAGGTGCTAAGCTCACTTCTTTTAATGAATAGCTTAGCACAGGTAGGGTCCAAGGTTAATGACTTGGCCCAGTGTGAAAACAAGCCTCACAAAGAACAATATTAAAATGGGCCAAAGACTCAAAGTAAAGACAGCCACAGTTCAGCAGCAGATAGGTCCAAAGCTTTAGGAGGTAGAACAGGCCCACACTTCACCTGAGAAAACAGAAGAGGAAAGAAATGGTAATAAGCCGTAAGAGGTCATATGTGAAGTGGCCCTTTCAATGCCACTGAGAGCTTATTCATCATCAGACTGGGGGTATGCCTCCATCAGGAGAATGGCAGCCATGCCTCAGGGCATTGGGCTCCAAAGTGGGGAAAACCATCTTCCTAAGGAAGGCGTGTGCTGCTTCCTTCAGACACCTCCAGGAATGGGAATGTCAGCTCGGTGCAAAAGCCAGAACCTGGTTTCAGGACCCAGCCTTCTATACAAAAGGAAGACCTATGAAGAACTTGACTCCTGGGTGTATAGCCTCTATTCTGAACAAAGCTGCTGTGTACACCTGACTCTCTAAGGGCTCTGGCAGTATGTCCCAGACTCCTAGCAACCCCACATTTTACAGTGTAATGTGGCTCCAGAGACCTCAGTTCAGAGACGGCCGGTCCATCTGTCCTGGCGCACTGCAGCTTTTTACCTGAGAAGCATGCATCACGCCCCTACGAGGTCAGGCTCTAGACTCGAAAGACAGTAGTGGTGGGAAGCTGGTCCTGGTGCAGGAATAAAAAACAGACCAACCACAACTTTAAATCAGTTTATTGACACTGTAACACAACACACTTGCCACCCTGGCACCCCCATCCCCCTCACCCAGACTAGATCTCTCTCCCCTCCTCTCCCCTTAGAACAAGCTGTACCTTGAAAACAGAAAAGGGCAGGCCACCTCTACTACCCCAGTCCCACCCCCAGGCCCTGTGGAGCAGGGTCTCAGGCACTATTCAGAACCTATTGTGGGGTGGGGAGGTACAGTTAGCACTACATCAGCCAGGCAGAGGCATCCAGTCCTTAGGAACAGATTCCCCCCTCAATCCCCAGGCCCTGAGTCGCTATTCCTCTTCCTCTCTGCTCTTTGTGACCCTAGGAAGGAGAGATGCTGGGGCCTAGGCCATGCAGCCAGTAGCAACAACTCCTGGCCATGATCTGAGAATTGGAGTTTGGCTAGTCTTTTATAGGGCCCAGGCACCCCAAAGAAAGCCCTGGTGGTGGGAGTGAACTTGAATGCCCCTATTCAAAATGCACTGATAACATTTAACAGATTAAGCCAGTTTAACCAAATGCCAGAATAACAAACACTAAGCTGTAAAGAGGGGGTCAGACCTGCTTTCTCCAGGCCGGACACAAATGCACACAGAGAAGCCCAGGTGGAGTGTCAAAAAACAACTCGAGGACACTTTTGCTCATGGGGCTGCAAAGCCTATACTCAGGAGCCCCTGGGGTAACAGGAAGGAAGCAAGGAAAGAAAATACACAAGTCTTAAAAACCAAAAAGAAAGCCCAATAGCTGGGGAGCCTGAGCCTGACAGTGCTACCCACCAACCCTCCAGGTCTTGGCCCAGACCCAGATAGTCCCTCCCCCTCTAGGCAATGTCCTCCCCCTAGGCTAGATAGAGCACATCACACAGCGCAGTTTAGAAAGCTTCTAATGCCAGTTCATAAACATCTTCATTTACTATTGGTGATTACATGTGAATAATATGTTTATACTGTTCTTTATGGAAAACAATTTCAACGAGTCAACTCCAAGAACACAATAGGCAACCCTCACCCTGAGCCCCTCAGCATCCTTCCCTAGACAGCGAGGAGCCCCCTCCTCTGTCCCAGGGCTGCCTAACTTCCCCTCTTCCCCCACTGTGGCTCTTGGGCAAAGCATCCTCTGACCATTAGTGCTCATTGGGCAAGTTCTGGTCCAGGGGGTAAACCATGAACATCACATCTGGCCGAGAGGGTACACAGGGATGGCCTGGACGTACAATCTCAAAGCCCAAGAAGCTGAAGGTCTTCAGGAGTGGAGCTGCAAAAGATAAGAGTGTAAAAAGGATTTTAATAAGAAACACAAAGGTAGGGTCAAATGAAGGAAAAACCCCCAACAAAAATGGAATGAATAAGCACTAGTCCTTGACTAAAAGACCCTTTGGGCACTACCCTCCATGACTGCCCAAGTTTATGTAGCAAACTCAAGGGCCCCACCTCACTGTATAGGAACCCCCTTCCCCCTCCCTAGACCCCATTTTCTGGGAAGTAGGACTCAGGCTGCTTTAACCCCTCACCTCTGTCTTCCCGGCCCTTCCTGAAGCAGACGAAGACGTAGTTCACTTTCATCTTCTCTTCCGCAAACTCCAGCAGTGCTAACAATCTGCAAGAAGGAAAGAAGTCAGGCCCACTACCACCTCTCTAGACTTCCCACCCACTACTCACAAAAAAGGCTTTTTGAGGCTTACAGCCACAGTATAGAGAAACTTCAGGGAGAAAGTTCCTATTTCAAGACCCCAAGAGCTCTGAATTCAGAAAAAATAAGCTACAATCTTTAAGAAAAATGTTTTTGGAGCCCTAGCTGGTTTGGCTCAGTAGTTAGAGCATCAGCTCTTGAACTGAAGAGTCCTGGGTTCGATTCTCGTCAAGTGCACGTACCTCGGTTGCAGGCTCAATCCCCAGCCCCAACTGAGGCACGTTGCAGGAGGCAACCAATCGATATGTCTCTCTCACATTGGTGTTTCTCTGTCTTTCCCCCTTCCTTCCACGCTCTCTAAAACTCAATGGAAAAAATATCCTCAGGTAAGGATTAATTTTTTAGAAAAAGAAAAATGTTACTGGATTATCTCTTCCTGGAATAGGGGTTCTTCCTCTGACCAACTTAACTAATACAATTCACAAGACAGTGTGGGGCCTGGGAAGAGAACCCAGTTTTTCAGGGGCCTTCCAAAGTTGCCAAGTTTGATCATGACTACCTGCCACTGAGAGGGACTCTTGAGCCCTAACACTGCCAAAAAGGAGTTCCTCAAGAGAACTCTGTCCTCAGGACTGTTTCTCACACACCTGACTTGCTTGGAGGGCCTCGCCCATACAATGAAAGCCCATCGGCTCTCTGAGGTTCCTGGCCTTTTGAACTGCACCACTGTATGGTGGCTCAAGGAGGATTTAATGTCTGCTGGGAAGTGTGAACCATGGAGTGATTAATGACAGGGATTTGGTTAATGTGATAATGATCTGCTTTAATTATAACCTAGAGCAGGCCTGTTTTACTGGCTAAAAATAACCTGTTTCAAAATGGTATCTGCTTGGGAGGCCTAGAGCTAGGAAAGAAGGCAGACTCCCTACTGCTCTGTTCTCCCCAATAAGCATATCCCTTTCTCTGGAATGGGACCTCTTTCCCCAGTTGCTCCTTCCTTTCCCCCAGCCCTTGCTCCTTACCCTTCTTTGCTCCCATCAGCTAATACTCCATCTGGGATTTCTATAAACAGGCTCTGGCTGGACAGGACTGCATCCCAGGAAGAGACCTTCACCTCGGTGACCTCATACTGGAAGTGGACGATGTGAGGTTTTCCATCGTTCACAGGGAGGTCCTGGGTCACAGTGAGCTTCTCGTCCTGGGAAGAGATTAGTCCAGGGACCATGTTACTACTGTTTCTGGCCACATCGTAGGCTCCCCTTACCCAGGTGGTGCTGAGAGGCCCCTATGGTCAATCTCAGGGTAGCATGGGATTGAGGGCACCATGGAAATATAGAGCTAAACAGAGCCATGCTAGCTAAACAGAGCCATCACTCATTAGGCACTAAGGCTAGGTGATGTTGGCTAAAAGCCAACATGATAGGAAGGGAAATATTTATCAAGTGCCCACTAGATGCCAAATACTGTGCAAAGTGCTTTCCCATTTGTCAATGACCACAAGCAGCACTTGAAGTAGGCATATAATATCCCCATTTTAAATATGAGATACTAGGGGTCCAGAACAATTAAGCAACTGACCCAAGGCTCCACAGTAAGTAATGGCACAGTTAACCAGGTCTCCCTAACTCAAAACCCCCCGCAACATCATACTTTTTTCCTTCCCTCTGAAAGAGAGACATTAGAAACAAAGTATGTGTGAGGCGTGACTGGGACCAGATTAACCAAAGCCTGCTTCCAGGTAGACTGCAGGGTCCATGTTGTGTCTCCTGGCCACAATCTCAGGAGACCAACACTCAGCTGCCCTGCTACCCTACCCTTCAATGTCAGTCTTAGGGTGAAGCTAAACCAACTTCTAGGCCTCAATCACAGGAGAGCAAAAGCCAGCAAAGGGCTGGCTGCCCCAGCCCAGATCATTCCCAGGCAGATTCTCAGGGTTCTCTAAAGCCCCTGGACTGTGCCATGCTACCAGGGTGACAGGTTATTGAGATGCAAGGCGCCCTCTCCTTACCATAAACCTCCCCCGTGCCCCCCCTTCCCAAGCAGGCTGGTAAGGTACCAGTGAGAATGGCAAATAAAGAAGACAACGGGAAAACTGCTCCTCCTGGCCCTTGGTATTTCTCAAGAGAAACAGGAAGGAGTAGCACCTGCAAGAGCTCTCGCACCCTTCCTACTCCAGACCCTGAACCGGCACTAAAGTGCTGACCGCCAAGAAGATGGCAGGGTGTTTGCTTGGTGCAGATATTCTTCTACTACTCCCCAGAAGCAACATGGCAGCCACAGTTCAGAGTCCTTCCCAATCTCCCCACTGGCCTGGCCTGAGTCGGATTAAGGGAAGTGATTGCTGTCCTTAAGCAACTGCGCAATGGAGTCAGAAGGCTCTGCTCTAAGCCTTCTGCCCCAGGGTCCTCCTTACCTTATATATTAGAGCTGAGAGAGAAGGATCCCTGCCGCCCCCTCGCCCACCGGGGATCTTCGACAGTGGGTGAGGGGCATCAGGAGCACCACAGAGGCCCTGGAACAATGTGCCTGCAGCACTGGAGCTGGGGACAGTTACTCAAAGGCAAAATACTACTGCAAGAGATGGAGAATGTGAGAGAGTGAACACCAAGACGTAAAGATTTAACCAACATCCCACCCCAATCCCTGCCCTGGCTCTCCCTAAGCAACTGCTCTAAGGCTACACCACTGGGCCAGTCCTTAAGGCTTCAGCTTTCAGAACTACGTCTGCTCTTAAAGGGCAGGAACCCACCGTCCTGCAGAGGCACAGGGAGTCCAGCTGGATATGTGACCAGAAGAGCACCTGTCAAACACCAAACAGATGTCGGTGCTGCAGACCTTGGGAGGAACCAGATCCTGGCCTGCCTGCTAGGCTGAGCCCTATACCCTCCAGCAGCCCCTTTCCTTACCCAGCAGGGTCTCAGCAACCCACATGGCCAAATCACAAAGCCTACACAATTACTTTAGGCTGGAGAGAATATGGGCCTCAGGAGTCACGTGGGCTGGGTACCACACACTGAGGAACTCCCAAGGCCACTTTTCCAATGATGGCCTCCTCCCTGATCTAAACAGAGTAACTGGACAGAAATAACTTACCCAAATCCACCTAGGGTTGAGAACTGAATTACATCCAGGGATTTGGCTCCCAGAGAGGAGGTGCACCATAGTACAGGGTATTATGGTATCTTGAATATTATGGCATTTTGGTATGCCATCAAATGCTGGGCTTCCTTGCCTTTCTTTGCTAGAATCTGACCTGGCATGGGAGTTTAGGTAACGTTTATATGGTCAGAATGGATACTCAAGTGTGTATATATTAGGGGGTGGGAGATTGCTGGGAAGAGATGCACATGCTGGAAGCCAATAATCATCTCGAGGTACGTGCCCTTACTGGCCACCATGATTTTTAGGTGGACCCAACAGGGCTCCAAATTTGCTCCACTGCCTTCTTTGAATCCAATTTAATGGCTCCTTAGGCTGACCTGTAGCTCAGTCCACAGGCCAAGGGCAAGTGAAACAATGCAAGAGGTGAGTTGTCTGTGCATGTACACCATGATTCAGCCAGCTCACCCGACTGTGCACATCTCTTCCCAGCTGGGTGTTTAACGATGTCACGTTGGCAGCTTGAATCAACTATCGGGAAGTATTACACCCCGGAAATCAACAAATGCTATAAATCAAGGCTTTCTTCCCCCCTGAAAACCAGTGGTAAAATAACATGAGGCACCATTCTTCATTCTGTCCTTTGCTTTATATGGCATTGCATGCCAGACTGGGGGTTTTCACTTCGGCTCAGAGTGACAAAGCTGAACTCACATCTAATCTGGCAATGGTACAATAACCAGAGGACCAGCCCCCTGAGACCCTCAGAGACCTGTGTAAGCATTCCAGCTGAGACAGGAAGTCCAAACCCATCACTACTCTAGCTTGGCTCCTCTGTTCTCAAGGATTTCAACAGGGGGCCTGAAATTATACTTGGAAGTTTCATTGGGAGATGACATTCCCAGGGCGCAGTGTCAGTGGGCCCAGAAAAACATCAATACCTGCGGGTGACAACCACATGTACCACCTCCTGCCTCCTCCGGAAAGTCTCAGGGCATTCTCATCTCCCGCCACTCTTGGCCTCACTGAGAGATACTAAGAAAAGGGGCATGACTAAGGACTATGCTACTGTTTTCAAGGATGGGATTTATTTTCTACTAGGGACAATGAGTTGTTAATAATCCCCCCTTCCAGTGTGTTAAGGGAGAGGATTTCCCCCAAGCAAAGGCACACGCACAGCCCACATGACACTGTTTCCTTCTCATTCCCTAGTGACCACTTCGGGCCTCGGAAAAAAGCTGGCTTGCTTGTATTGGTCAGTGGAGCTACTGAGTACTGGACAAACCTCCTATGGGGTAGACAGATGAGATGTGGCCTCATACACCAGAACTGTGTGGTTCACAAAACAACCAGATCCCCAAGGAAGGCCCTTGCAATTCTAGAATTCTGGTGCTAGGGCACTTAACTTCAATACTCCTAGTTCCAGAGAAATTATTCCTCAATGGTTGTAGATGGGAGAGCTACATTCAACTCCTGACTTGCATTCCAACCACCATCTTGATTCTGAGCTAATGTTTACTTGCAAATGGCAGAGACAATGGAGCTAACGCACTGAAAAGTCCAGAATAAGGTGGGTTTTTCTTTTTATAGATTCAGAATCCCCTCCATCTTCCTAGAATGAATCCCTAGGGCCTCCCTGTGTCTAGCACTAATGTATAAGCTAATGATATGTCTGGTATCCTGATTTCAATCCTCTTCAAATAAATGCAAGAAGTCTATTCCATGGTAACAAATCATTTACTTCCCCAATCACACACAACGGTCCTGGGAACTCTTTCCTCCCCCACAAAATCTATAGAGAAAGCAAGCGTAAGTGTGTAAGTAGGAGTGGAAGGGTGTTTCAGGCCCCCACGTGGGTATTCAGTTCCAGTTCCAGAAGAGAAACAGCTGGGGTTTGGGCTGAGCTTAGTAGAGAGATCACAATAATTATCTTCATCATATATCATAATAGATCTGTTTTTAGTTACTTGCTATGAATTGCAAATAGGTTTTTTACCTGATCGTCATTTCTGATGTGAGAAGGGAAGGGAGAGGGGTACAAATGTGGTGGTTAAAGAAATAAAAGAGCATAAAATTGCCAGCAATGGCCTTCTCTTCTTGTACTGACTTTAGTGTTTAAAGGGTATTGAGGCAAAATATGCCACCAATTTCAATAGAAAAAGTGGATCTGGAGGAACTTAAGCACAAGAGAAAGTGGCTTCTAAACACAAGTCTTCCTGTCACAAGATCCAAACCAGATTAGATTTCATATTCAGTTTAGTCATGTTTCTACTGGTTCCAATGCCCAGCTCTTTCCACTCCTTCCTCACATCCTGCTCACTCCACTGGGGGGCAGGACTGGTTTAATCTCTATCACCAAAAGGATAATTTAACAAACTCAGTCTAGAGGCTGAAAAGATCATGGCTGATTAAGAAGAATCAAATGTATTAGACTGAACCTAAACATCCAGCCTAGCTGGTCCTGCTTTTGGAGAAGAAAAAACTATACCACTCTGGAAATGAGGGTGTCAGGTATCCAAGTCAATTCAGAAGAGAGACGGGAAATTAGAGCTGATCTGTTAGTCCCTTTATTTTCTCAGTTATTGGACAGGGCCTTGGAAACACTCCTCAGGATACACGTGAATGCTACCAACATATCACATCCTGCTGCCTCTAATTTAAAGCATTCTGTGACTGTTGTCTGAAATGTGCTTAGCAGGTTATAATTTCATATACTGGCTACAGACAGGCAGTGTATGGAGATGTATTCCTGGGGAATGCTGCTGGTAAATCAAATTTTTATCATTCAAATCCTATTTTTAAATCTCTAGGGTGCTTACTATTTAAAGAAAGTAATCTTAAATCTCTTGATAAAATAAAGAATCTCCTATCAAAATCACTTCTAGTTGACTGTCATGTGTTTTGGTTTTGTTGGTGTGTTTTTTTTAATTGATTTTTAGAGAGGGAGGAAGGGAGAAAGAGAGAGAAACATTGATGTGAGAGAGATACATCAATTGCTTGCCTCCTGCACGTGCCCCGACCAGGCATTGAACCCACAACCTAGGTATATGCCTTGACCAGAAATCAAACCCACGACCTTCCGGTGCACAGGACAACGCACCAACCTAATGAGCCATAACAGCCAGGGTGACTATGTCAGTTTTAAGCAAGGTATATAGCCTGCTAAATAAAGATTTAATGTAAAAGTAATTCTGTGGCTAACTTCTATTCGGCTAAATCTAACAAAGACTTGAATTGATATTCTCCTTCATATATTTTGACCATGTTTTACTTGAATTAGTGGCTTGAGCTTGTTCAAGTCTGCACCCTTTCTCTCTGGTTTCTATTACATGTCAGAGGAGGGTCAGATGGCCTTGCTATTACTACCTTGTGGTATCAAGTGAAAAGACATCAAAACCACATTCCCAAACATTCTGCATTCATTCCTCCTTTCTCCTCTTCTGACCCATCCCTGCCTCTGGCTCCTTAGAACACTGCCGGGCCCTGACTCCCTCATACAAACTGCTCTGACTCTGAGACTTGGAAGGTCTCTGATGACTAGTTCCTACACAAAGAGGGACCAAACCAGGGCTGCCCACACACTTAGCTAAAACGAAATACGAAGAATGGTGGGAGGTGATGGCCACCTCCAGTCTAGTGTGTGTGTAGAGGCTGATTTCCAGCTGCCAATCCCCTTTCCATATGAGAAAGGGGCCCTGGTTAGATGCCAGGCATAAGTCATTTCAGTAGGGCTGCTGTGTGCCAAAGGGAGTCTACTTGCTAAGCATGATTTTAAAGAAAATGACATCACCACTCTGAATCATAGACTGAAATCAAAACTGGGTTTTGGTTGATTCTCCACAAGAAACACAGTGGCCAGCTAGCATGTCTGTGCCTCTGAGGTCTGCTTATTACACAGATGATACTGTTACATCTTCTGCCAAAGGTGGGCACAATTACGTTTGCTACCAGAGACTGGTGGGTAGCTAGGTAATCATGCTTTAAAATAAGACCTTAAATTTACATTTTAAGTACCTCAATCTACTTTGTATAGTCAAATCATCACCCAGTTCCAGCCTCTTCCAAGGATAGAATCACTTCATTGTTTATATAGTATCAAAGGCCTAGGAAATTTTCTTAAGGCTTATCTTAAAGCATTTTATTCTGCTGCTGCTCATGTTCACTTCAAGTAACAAAATTCTTGCTCAACTACTTTGCCATTTCTGGACTATATAACTATCCATTAAGCTTCATAGCCTTCCAAATCATGGCACCAACTGGAATCAACATGCATACATACTGTTTCAGAAAGGGATGGATTACTCCCCTCCCCCCAGAAATGCACATATGTAACATCATCCCTCTATCCCAATCCTCAGTCCCCTTTTTTATATTTCTCAGCAGCTCTGAGGCTAAATTTGGATTTCTTGGCAGAGTGAGGAATTACTATTATTAGTTCGCAATGCTTTCTGAAGCATACCTCCAATTTGGGGGGATTCCTGACTATACTACAAGTCTCTTTTTCTCCCCCTCTCTGGGGTGAACTTGAAGGCACATAACAGGAAATCCTGCTCTCCCTACTACCCCACATCCAACAAGGCATAGTACCAATAAATAAGGAATAACGAAGCCAAACTCTGCGGAGAGAGAAAGAAATTCCATTACCAGGGAACTATGCAGTAAGATGCTCAAGGTAGCTCTGATGTGCTCTTGTGCCCTGTCCACCCCCAAGAAAAACCACCTGTAGAAAGAACCAAATGCTTTTCCTGAGAGCCCATCAGACACAGACTGATTATACGGATATCCAGCCAGGGCAAGCCCTTCACATACTGTACTGTCACAGTTACGAAGCAAGACCTAGACAGAGCCTGTCTTCCCCCGCCCCCACAAATCCAGGAGGAGAAAGGCCTGGCAGCTTGATTTAAACCTCGTGTTCAAACACTATAATAAAAGTGCTTGTACTTGGTCTTCTTCCTTCCCCCGCCATCAGGACTTTTGACATTCTGGAGGTACTAATCAGAACAAAACTGGAAAGGAAGAGCCTTGTTTTCAAAACATACTGCGGGCTCCTCTGCAACTGTTTCTTCCAGGAAACCAAGCCTCCACCTCTTGAGTATTTCACTGGAGCCAGGGAAGCTGGAAAGCCCCTCCCCCTCCCGCTACCCCCCCCCACCAATGGGAACTAAACTCTAGCCAGCTCCCCCCTCTGCGGATACAAAACACCAAGAACACTGAAGGGGAAGAACATCCGGCTCTTATCAGAATCCCGTTAGGCTCTACCAGGACTCCTTTTAGAGCAGAGTTAGAGGCAGGCCAGAGGCTGGGAGACAAGCTATGGAAACAGGATTGCCATAACTCAAAGAAACCAGACACCCTGCACGCACCACCCCACCCCCAGGCCAAAGTGGAGGAGCCAGATCCAAGGCCTTGCTCCTGCCCAGGCCCTGGCAGGCCAACTGGCTCCTCCCTCCACCTGCCTGTCATACAGCCAAGCCCCTCAAATTACCAACACACTAAGCAAGGGCCCTGGAGAAAAGCAAGCCTGTTTTGCCACTTAGGAAGCTGGAAGGAATCTCCAAGTTAAGCAAACCCAACCCCCTCTTTTTACATGTAAGCACACTAGCTAAGCCAGAACTAAAACTCAGGTCTCTCAACCTCACAGTCAGTCCTGAGGGCTCCAAAGAATGCCTGCTGAGACCACACCACCTTCCAAAGCCCACGGCCCAGACAAGAACATAAAGGCTAGCAAAGAACGTTTCCTATAGGTTCCTCTGCCTCCCTCCGCCTCAGCTTCATTCTGCCCTCTCATACCTGCTGTCTATCCTCAGAACACATGGCCTTCTCTACCACAAATAATACCTTCTGCATCCAACACAATCCGAACACACATCCACTTCCACCTCCTC
This sequence comes from Myotis lucifugus, assembly GCF_000147115.1. Classification (NCBI taxonomy): domain Eukaryota; kingdom Metazoa; phylum Chordata; class Mammalia; order Chiroptera; family Vespertilionidae; genus Myotis; species Myotis lucifugus. Next base: position 2,014,945 of record NW_005871163.1, on the reverse strand, counting down.
AGCTCCAGAAGGGGCTGGGTTAGAGAAGATGGAATAAAAGACGGGACTGCAAAGGGAGATGGACATGGAGAGTCTTGGAAAAGGAAAATGTAACAGCAGAATGGGGCTGTAGGTGGAGGGCTTGGGAGGTGGGGTAATGGGTCAAACTGGACCATAAAAAAAACAAAACAAAACAGGAAATAAGGAGTGAAATTTCTTTCTGCATGTAGGGAATAGAAGTGTGAGGGCTAGGTAAGAGTTTGAGAATGAAAATGGCTATTGGCTAAGAACTGAGTAACAAGAGGTAGGTGAATTTAAAAGGCTGTGGCAGGTATCTTGGGTATTTCCAGATAGTATCTGGGAAAGACTAAGGAAATCCCTGAAATCAAGGCCCTTTCCAGTTAAAGGGCTGACACCACAAAAGGAATACGATGGGAAGGGTCTTCTGGGGAGGGGTGGGGAGGCAGTGTTTCTCAGTCCTGGCTGCACATTAGAATTATCCAGGGAGCTTTAAAAATATGTACAAACAGGCCCCACCCTAAGCCATTTACACCAGGTCTCTGAGGTGGGGCCCAGGTGATTGATTTTTCAAATGTGCAGCCCTAGTTAAGAAAGACTGAGATACGTACAAGAAAAGCTGAAGACCCAGCTGGACCATTTAAGGATGGTTCTGCTAAAGGAGTGGGAAATGGCAAGTTCGAGGACATTTTAATGAGAAAGAAACCCCAAGTTTGAGAAGAACCTTGAGTGGTAATTAAAGCCCTACATGAAGAAAAGCAATAAGGAAGGCTATGTTTGTAAGAGGAACTATAAAGTCTAGTTTTAAACAAACCAAGGCACAATTTAAGGAGGATTTGCAGGGAATGGATCTGCTTGCAAAACAATGAGGCCCAAGTGAGGGGCAGAGGCCATAAGGCCAAATCTGGGGACAAAGAGGCTGGTGTGGGGAACTAATGAGCTTCAGACTCAATCTGGAGCTGGCAGCACAAATCTAAGGGGAAAAGAAGGAAGACAAGTAGAGCCAAATTGTAAATGGAAGCCATTCTGATGTACAAGAAGCAACTGGTGTTAACTATTGTGGGGCCCTAGCCGATATGGCTTAGTGGACAGAGCGTCAGCCTGGGGCCTGGAGGGTCCGGGGGTCCATGGGCACATGCCTGGGTTGTGGGCTTGATCCCCAGTAGGGGGTGTGCAGGAGCTGCCGAACAATCTCTCATCATTGATGTTCCTGTCTCTCCCTCTCCCTTCCTCTCTGAAATCAATAAAAAATATATATATATTTTTTTTTAATTGTGGGGAATCAGGAAATTTTTAATTGTGGGACAGTTTCAAAGAAGAGTTTGAGGCAGAAACACAAAGTATGTTTGAGGAAGAGATGGCAGATAAGAGCTGCCTTGGAGAGAAGGAGAAGTCGAGAAGAAGACTGAATGATGAATTCTGCCTCTTGGAGCAGGAGGCAGCACGAATGACACAAGTTTAGAAAAGCCATTGTGCTCTTTCAAAAAGATGTACAGCCTTTCTCTCCAATTAACAGGGGAAGGCAGGATCCGGTTTTGAGGGAGGAAACCTGCAGAGGCCCAGCGTCCAGAGTATGGAGGCGCTGGAGGTGGGGAAAGAGGGTGAGCCTCCCATCAAAGCCATCAAAGCCGGGGTGGGTCGGGGTCTGTGACCGACCGATTTAAAGACGGGGTTCAGTTCAGAGGGGAGGAGTACAAGTCAAGACGAGTTCCAGATGAGAGTGCTTACAGGGCAGGCGTGTGGAGAAGGGTGTCTGGGGGAACCCCGTCAGAGGAACAGGATGGAAGATAGGGGTCAAGTCCAAAGTGCTGGCTAAATAAATGGAACGAGGTTGGGAGACAGGAAAAATGGGGCCTAACTGGGAAAGGGGTGCTGCGGGAGGAAGGAAGGGGAAAGCAGCAGCTGGAGTGAGGGACCAAGGGGAGGGCTGGCAACGCTGTGAAGGCTATTAGGTGGGGGGCGGGGGGCGATGGGTCCAGCTGAGACCTGACGGAGGCAGCCTGACTCCGCGGTGGGAGGGGAGTCGGGGGTAAGACGGAGGTCTTGGTGGAGGGCGCCGTTGGAATTGGGGGATTCAGAGTGGATGGGGTTAAGTGACTAAGGG
>NW_005871163.1:2010174-2012235 GCF_000147115.1 Myotis lucifugus | reverse complement strand
GGACTCAGTGCAGTAGCTTGAGGGGCTAGGGGGTGGTGACCCAGCAGAGAACCCCCTCCAGTCCCTTTAAGCAGCGATGGACTCCCAGGGAGCCTGGGATGGCTCAGGATGAGGCTGAGCTTGCAGGAACAGTGCCAGGCCCCTTGCCGGTTGCGGCTGCTGCGCCACCCAGCGGGAGCTCTGTCTCTGCAGCAGGAAGCTGCCTCCACCCAGCCCAGAGGATGACTGGGGCCCACAACAAAGGGCCAAGCCCCGCCCCGCCTCGCTTCCGCGCAGGCGCACCAGGGGGCCGGCGGCGGGAGGTGGGGGTCCGAGTGAGAAACGTTGCGGGATGGCTGTGGCTGCTTTGCCGGAGAGAGACGCTGTATTTCAAGTAGAGTTTTCTAAGCTTTGAGCTGATCTAGACTCCTTGTTTGCGTGAAGCCAAGCCAGGGCTGTGTCATTTGTAGGTTCTGGGAGGGTATTTATTAAACAAAATCTGAATTCTAAAAGTACTAGACACATTATTAGCACCATCACCAGCCTGAGCTCAGGCCCACAGATCTCGGGTACCTCAGTTCATAATGCAAAGCAATAGCCTCAGCTGTCAGCTGAGATCAACAGTCTCTGCACCTTGAAGGGGTATCGCAGGTCAGTGGTCAAAGCCTGGCACTGGCTGGTGAGCACCTGAAGCCAGATATCTGTGGGTCAGGGTCACAGTCCCCTGACAGCAGGGCTGGAAGGCACCATCACAGACTTGTTCACAGTCACCTCCATTCATTATCCCTGTGGCCCCTGTCAAGAAGTCACAATCACTGGAGCAGGGACCTCTCATCACAATCACTGCAGGCCACAAGCAAAGGCACTTCAACACCATCATCAGAACTCCCGACTCTGTTCATAGTCCATCCGGATTGTAAACAAGAGAGATCACATTATCTCAGAGCACTGTCACCTCAGGTCCCATTCATTTATTCAATAAATAATTATTGAACAGCTACTTACTATGTGCTCCCAGCATGTGCTAGAGTCCAGGAATACTCAATGATCAACTAGGCAAAATTCCTGCCTCGATGTCATAATATGGCCAGAGGGAAAGAGACAGAAAGGCCATCACAATATGAGGTAAGTGCTCCATCTGAAGAAGACCACAGAGAAAGTAACGAGGGAATTAGGGATGCTTTATAGAAAAGGCGATCACAATCACTCCAGATCAGAGGTCACTATGACCCCAAGTTCATAATTGCCCCAAATCACAAATGTCCCACATTAGAACCCTCTCAGGGCACCATTGCTCTACTTGACAAACAACATGCTTTTGGTTTTTAAATTATGAGGAAAGTTTGGAGCTGCCATAAACTAAGGTTTTTCCAGCAAAAAATGGGAAGTGATAAATGATACCAGAACTGCCCAAATGATCACTAGATATTTAAGCCAGGCTGGTCCCATATTCTGGCTCACTTTAGATCCTCCGCCTTGTCCCCTTGGCTATCCCTACCTGCTCTTCCAAGTTTGAGGTAGGAATATTCTTACATAGCAGAATTACCCAGCCCTGATTCACCCCCATCTCATAGTCCCAGAAACCTGGGCCATTTTCCTGGCCCTCAAGGCAGCTGGGATGGCTCATTTCTGTCAGTCCATCCCTGGACAAGTAATCTTTTGGCCTGAAGAACAGGTTTTGACTGATCAATCAGAAAACATTGAAAACTAAATTATGTCAGTAATAGTGACCACTTATTAAGCATCATGCTAAAAGCACTAATTTATACAGCTCCCCACTCCCATTTTATAGATGAATGAAAACTCAGGGAGATTTTGCTAACAAGTTAATTTATTTGCTCTACTTCAAAAAGCTAGCCCTAGCCGGTTTGGCTCAGTGGGTAGAGTGTGGGCCTGCAGACCGAAGGGTCCCAGGTTCGATTCCGGTCAAGGGCACATGCCCGGGTTGCAGGCTCAATCCCCAGTGTGGGGTGTGCAGGAGGCAGCCGATCAATGATTCTCTCTCATCATTGATGTTTCTGTCTCCTCTCCCTCTCCCTTCCTCTCTGAAATCAATAAAAATATATTTTTTTAAAAAGCTAG
>NW_005871163.1:2002788-2008987 GCF_000147115.1 Myotis lucifugus | reverse complement strand
AATATGTAGACTCTCTGACCACAACCTTTTTTTGTTTAATTTTAAAATTTATTTGAGAGAGACAGAGGAAGGGGGGGGGGAGGGAGAAAGAGACATCGATTTGTTGTTCCACTTATGTATGTATTCAATGGCTGTATGTGGCCCGACCAGGGATGGAACCCTCAACCTTGGCGTATTGGGACAATGCTCTGTCTGAACTTCCCGGCCGGGGCAACCTTTTTCTTAATTAAGCCTCCCTCAGTCGTTTTTTGACCCTTCTCATGAGCTCCCATCCCTTGCCCTCACTAAATTCTCACTATTCATTGGCCCTAGTTTTTTTGTTCCTTCCTTTCAGCTTTACTTCCATCATCCATCATTATAACCACTCTCTTGCCCCATTTCCTCCCTTGGTGCTTGCCTGGATAAACCCTTAATCTGGATAAACCCACCATCTGCCTCTTCAGTGCTTTTGCTAAAGCAAAATCACACCACCAGGCAGATTATCTTCATTCCATGTTTGCCATCCTACCCTCAAATGGCTCTCAAGTGCCTGGGAATTCCTGCTACATTTCTCCAATAAGTTTGCTTTTCCACTCTCTAAGACAACTTGTCTACCTATTCTCTCTCTCTGCAAAACCTCTAACCCTCTCATCTTAGCTGATGACCTAGGCTCACACTTTTTTAAAATTGATTTTTAGAGAGGGAGAGAGAGAGAGAGAGAAAACCATTGATGTGAAAGCACCACATCGATTGGCTGTCTCCATGCCCCCTACCAGGGATCTAGCCCACAATCGAACCAGCAACCTTTTGGTGCACGGATGGTGCCCAACCAACTGAGCCACACTGGCCAAGGGTAGCTTCATACCCCCCCCCAGTTTTATTGAGATATAATTGAAACATAATATCATATTAGTTTTAGGTGTACAACATAATAATTAGATGAATATATCTCTCTCTAGCCCCTTATGTTACTGAGGAAATAGAAGAGAAACTTTCTCTTATTTCTGACACAATCTGCAAATCTATCTGCCTCTCCACCCACCTGTGTCTCTCCCTTCCCCTATCTGAGAATGCCCCACCTCCTTTACAAAAGACCAGCTAATCCTGCCACGGAAGCGAGGGCCCCATCCCGCTCCTCTTTTCAAGAACCCGGCTCCTACAATCTCATCTTTCCCTCCAGCACACAAGCATGCTCTCCCATCCTTAAAAAATAAGACAGCCATTCTGAACAAACAGTTTGGCAGTTCTTAGAAAAGTAACCATGCAACCAGTACATGACCCAGCAACTGTACTCCTGGGCATTCATCCCAAAGACATAAAAACTGTTCACATAAAACACAAAAAACAACTCATGCATGTATGACCATAACAGCTGTATTCATAAGAGCCAAAAATTAGAATCAGCCCAGATGTCCTTCAGCAGGTGAACAGTTAAACAAACTGTGGTACATCCACACCATGGAATACAACTCAACAATTTTAAATTTAATTTTTAATTTAAAAAATATATATAATGTGATGAGTGTACATTTAGGTAAAATCACATATGCAAATACAATAAAAACGTATTTAGCAACAACAAAATATGAGTTAGCTTACAGGGCAGAAGAGTATTCTAGTCCCTAGTCACTGCTCTTGCAACTCCAGGGAACAAAAACAGGCAAGTCTGAAGAGAATATATGACAACAGGTAAGTTAGAGGCTGGAGAGGTAATCAGTGGACCCTGTTGAGGGACTGCATATCTATAGGACCTCATTCAAAAAGCTATGTGGTGCCATGTGCTTCAGACAAATCTGGGCTTGGCCACTGGCTGGCTGTATGACTTTGGACTAGTCAGTCACATGGCTACTGACGGCCTGTCTCCTCCTCAGTGAAAAACAGGGACCATGGGCCCTGCCCTCCAAGACTGCGGGGGCGGGGGGAGGTGGGGGACATTAAAATAAAGTAGTGTATGTGACAGCATCGACTTTCGGTGTCTAGAAAATGTTCCATAAATGTAAATTCAACTCAGTCCCACTTCTCTGTATAAAAAATCTGCTCTCCAGACAAGGTCAGATAAAAAGCTAATTTATAATGATAAAATTCATGAATGCTTACTGATGATGCTCAAAAAGAAAGAGAAAAGAGAGCGAGAGAGAGAGAAAAGAGAAGTAAAAGGAAAAAAGAAACATCATTGACCACCTTTAGAGAATTTGGAGAATCCAACTCATTATTCTGAACTTTGGTAGATACAGGGAGAGAATCAGGTCAAGCATTTAATCTGCCTTTAGTGATCTGTGCTTTAGGTTCACAACATTATTGATGTGAGATTGTTCTCCTGAACACTGGTAAGAGTAATAAACAAGCATTCAATTTGATTTCCTTACAAACATGCCTCAAGGTAACCAATTAGGTAAGAAATGAAGAAGGAATAATAAAACATCAACATTTTACAAACCCTTAATGCGATCGATGGGTAAATCACCAATCGCAGTTACAAAGGAGAGAGATAGGACGGTTATGTACCCCCTGATGAAAGGGTTCATCACCACTTATGAATATTCTAGACAAAAACTTTAACCTGAATCTGAGTGAGCTTTCTAATGAAATACAGTTTACAGAAAACAAAAGGAGAGAAAAGAATGCAATCAGCAAAATCTTGAATATAGGAAATTTCTAAAGGAAAAAAAAATCTCTCTTCACCAAATGGGGTGGGGTGGGGAGGATCTATAGATTCAAATAGATTTAAGAGATTATCCACCAAAGGGAACCAGTGTGACCTTTTTGGATGTTAACTAAAGCCATAGAGAGAATCATTTCACAAGATATACATAGATGAAAGCATTGCACACCCAAAACTAATACAATGTTACATGTCAATTGTACCTCAATGTTTAAAAAGGAAATAATTATTCTTGTTTTAGGTCTAGTTGTTTTATAAAGAATCCTTATCTTTTTTTCTTTCTTTTTTTTTTTAAATATATTATTTTTATTGATTTCAGAGAGGAAGGGAGAGGAAGAGAGAGAGAGAAACATCAATGATGAGAGGGAATCATTGATTGGCTGCCTCCTGCATGCCACCTACTGGGGACCGAGCCAGCAATCCGGGAATGTGCCCTTGACCGGAATCAAACCTGGGATCCTTGAGTCCGCAGGCCGAGACTCTATCCACTGAGCCAAACCGGCTAGGGCTAGAATCCTTATCTTTTAGTGATACACACTGAAATATTTATGAATGAAATGAAATGTCTGAGGTGAGCTCCAAAAAACCACAAATGAGCGAGGACATGGATAAAACCAGAAGCTATGAGTTGATGACTGTTGAACCATGCTTTTAACTTTTATGTATGTTTGACATTTTCCATAACAAAAATTTGGAAAACAAATAATAACAGCAACAACAAATCGTAACCCGTGCCAACCTGACATCCACCCCACGACTCACATGGGCTGCTCACGTCCGGGCCGCCTCTGACCCAGAGCGGGCTTTCTGTCCTCCTGCCTGACTCAGGAACATGCAATAGAGTTGACCACTGCTTTCCTCTTGGGACACTGTCCTCTCTTCTCCTCTATGACACCGTCCTCTCCTGCGCGGCCTCTGGCTGCTGCTTCTCAATGGCCTTTTCCACTTTCACCAACTCTACCTGCCCTCTACAGCCCCGATGATCTCATTCATTCCCATGAATTTATATATTATCCATGGTCTGATGGTTCCCAAACCTGGGTGTCTAGCCTAGAATCCTCCTTTAAGCTACAGACATACAGGCGCTATGACAAGGTCAGCCTGGCTCTAACCGCACATGCCCAAATACTTGATTCCACCTGTCGCCTCAAACCCTTCTTTCCCATCTCCATAAATAGCCCTCCGTCACCTGCTGCTCCGGCAGATACCTAGCTGTGGTTAGAATTCCTCTCTTCCCTCACCCCTCTTCCCTTCTCATCCAACCCATCATAACAAGTCCTGTCATTTCTGTCTCCAAAATGGTCACATCTATTCTCCATCTTTCCCACCCTGATCCCAGCCACCACCATCTCTGCTCAGAAGACTACGGCCTCTTCCTTGTCTCTTTTCTTGCTCTCTTCCAATCCATTCCCCTCTAAAATGCCGGGTAATTACTATTTTAAGAAGTATTTTTAAAATGTAGATGGTGTCAGTATTGTGCTTTGAGCCCTCCAAGGGCTCCCCACCTCGTTTGCCATGAATCCAATCCCTCTCCTCTCCTGCCTTTTGTTGTGGGAAAATTGTATTGTGGGAAAAGTCAACGAACATTTGGTGAAGCCGGAAAGCTTACAGTAAAGCTGGAGAGACATTGTTTACATGAATGAAACAAGTAGGAAGAAATTAGTGCAAAAGTGTGTTGCTCAGCCTGCGAGTGGAGGAATAGAGAACTGCGGTCAGCGTCTCTGCTAATAACAGACACAACTTAAATCCCACCTTTTCCAGGTGGAAACGGAGCCGGAGGCACTAAAAAAAGGGAAAGCTGAAGGTTCTAAAAGGCCCAAGCAAGAAGATTCGGACACCAAGGGCGGGGCATTTTCTCTCTGTTCCCTCGCAGGGCTACGCCGAAGCTGCGTTTGGGACTGTGGGGGGTTCCAGAAGACAGTCCTCCCCCTTCAGGGCCATCGACCTCGGACACAGCACAGGTGCTCTTCAGGGCTCTTTCCTGCTCTCAGGACTGTGTGGGTTTCCACATGGCCGCTTTTATATGGCCGAGCTACACAGGGGCAGAAGTCACGTAAGGGATGAAATCAAATGTTAGGGCAGAGGTTCTCAACCTGTGGGTCACGACCCCTTTGGGGTTCGGATGACCCTTTCACAGGGGTCGCCTAAGACCACCGGAAAACACATATATAATTACATATTGTTTTTGTGATTAATCACTATGCTTTAATTATGTTCAATTTGTAGCAATGAAAATACATCCTGCATATCAGATATTTACATTACGATTCATAACAGTAGCAAAATGACAGTTATGAAGTAGCAACGAAAATAATTTTATGGTTGGGGGTCACCACAACATGAGGAACTGTATTAAAGGTCGCGGCATTAGGAAGGTTGAGAACCACTGTGTTAGGGGAAAGAGACTGGTTTTCAGCACCCATGCACCCCTGTCCTGGGACCACGTTGGGCGTGGCAGGAGGAGGGAACGAGGATGGGCCTGTCCTTACCTCACAGGGTCTGGCCTCCATCCCACGGGTCACTCCCTCCGGCAGGTTCCCAGGAACCGGGGAGGAGAGGGCAGACTGGCTTTTAGAGGTGGCAAAGGTTAGTGAGGCGCCCTGCCCCTTGGCTCCCTGAGCAGGAAATGCCTGGCGGAAGGCAAGGCCATTAGAAGCACCAGAACCAAGAGAGAGCAAGGGGCAGAACATTATTTTAGACCAACAGGAAAAACAAAAGTGTGGTTGTCACCAACTTCCCAGCCCCAGAAATTGGGAATGACGAGTAACTCCTTTCTGCTTCTCTGAGAACGGCCCCACGGCCTGTGAGCACTTCGTCCCTGGCCGTCGGGCCGCGATGGGCTCTGTCCAGAGAGAGAACGAGCCCTCAGATCTGCGTGCTCTGGTCCAGCACTGTCTTCTCAGCACTTGCTTTCACCTCCGGAGAAAAACTTCAGGAAAAAACGACCCTTTCTTCCCACCCACTTTCACTGGCCAAAATCCCCACCAAAGCCTGGCTTCAGCCCCTTATACCAGGAATTATACCCAAGGGGGAGTGTGGTCACCACTGGCTACCGCATAGAGGGGAAGGGGCCAACCTAAGAAATGGGAGAGCCCGGCCCGTGTGGTTCAGTTCCAGGTCACGGCACAGGCCCGGGTTGTGGACTCGATCCCCAGTCTGGGGTGTGCAGGAGGCAGCTGATCAATGATTCTCTCTCTTCATTGATGTTTCCATCTCTGTCTCCCTCTCCCTTCCTCTCTGAAATCAATAAAAATATATATTAAAAAAAGAAATGGGAAAGAGTTGTCAGACACGTGAAGTTTCACAGGGAAGGCGAGAAGGTAGGGAGAAAGGTTGAGGAAGGCTGACCTTCAGGGAAAGAACTGAGAGGGCGGGTGTGCGGTGGGAGTAGGGCAGCCAGGGAGTCCACAGCCTGCCAACCGCCCTGGGCTTTGTGCCTGGTCTCTGATCTGCCGCATTGTTCAGCTATTTCCTTCCCCCCTGGAAGTAGTAAGCAGTAAGGGGGTGGAAGGGGGGGGTGCATGGCCAGGAGTAAATGGAACCCGGGGGGATTCCCCG
>NW_005871163.1:1987206-2002688 GCF_000147115.1 Myotis lucifugus | reverse complement strand
GGGGGGGGGGGGGGGGGGACGCGCGTCCATTCCCATGACCAGCTGCCCTTCCGGCCACCCTGCGACCGCGTGGGAAAAGGCCTTGGGAGTGCTGGGACAGTGTGTGCATGTGTTTTCATTTGTGTCTGACTGCCTTGCTTGGCTGTCGTCACAGGACAAAGCCCCTTGAGAAACAGTCACCAGGCTATGTTCCCACTGGGCTCTGCCCTGGGAGAGGCCGAGGAACCCGCCCAGCGCCCGAGAGAAGGGCTCTGGGGCCGTAGGCCCAGCTCCCTGGAGGGGTCTTGGCTTCTGGGGACTCTAGATGGGCTGACTTCCTGGACCCAGGAGGGCGCTAAGCTCCCGCTTCCTGGCAGTCCTCTAGCCGGGTGTTGGGAAGCGGGTGAGAACCGGACATGAGGAGTGAAGTCAACCATTCCCACAGCGTCTCTCTAAGAAGCCCAGACTCTCATAACCACACAGACGGTAGAGCCAGGCGGCATGCCAGAGATCATAGCACGGCCCAGTGTTCTGCCTTCAGGCAGAAGCCATAAAGCGGAGATCACACACTAGCAGCCCACAGGCCAAATGCATCCTGCAGATTTTAGAGAGAGAGGAAGGAGGGGGGAGAGAGAACCATCCGTTGGTTGTCTCCTGCACGCCCGCTACTGGGGATGGAGCCTGCAACCCAGGACGGGGAATTAAACATTAAACAGGGCCTCCTGGTGCATGGGTCGATGCTCAACCACTGAGCCACACCGGCAGGACCAGCTGCTGTTACTTATCACCCTTGCATGATTATTACATAGTTTTTTAATGTCCTTATCACTCTAAAAAATGATGGCATAAAAGAAAGAGGGCCACCTGTTTCTGGAGAGAGTATTTCTACGCAGCCAGGCATATCTGTGAGCAAATGAAGATGGGATTTAGTGTCTTCCCACCACCTTTCCCCAATTTCCTCCACCTCCCAGTGACATGTGCTTATGGCACCTTCTGACAATACTGGGCCACAGACTCTGAGCCAAAGTTACTTCCTATGCCTCCCCTCCCCCCAAAATAACAATTGTCATTATCTCAGTGAGCAAATCCCAGTTGCAAGGCATAAAGGAGTAATGTCTTGGGAGCACTCCCCAGCTCATCCCCAGCCCCAGGTAGCTAGTGACCTTATAATAAAGCTGAAACTCCTTAGCTGGAGGCATTCCCTCATGCAGAGGCCTGTGACCTGTGCACGTGGATACGTGGAAACACGTCTGATGGAGCTAACACTGAAAACCAAGGTCACATCTGGGGAGGTGGGAGGGGGCCAGAAATGGAAGTGATGGTCCCAAGCCCATCCATAAAGTTTTAAATTTTTATAAGGAGACTGTATCATGCATAACTTGCATAATTAAAATAAATATGAAGCAGAAATGCCTTAGCCTAGTAAATGTTAGTCTCACCCTAATTTACCTTTCCAGCTAATCTCAGATTACTCCCCGTCTTAAACTAGTCCACTCACAGCTCCCTGAACATGCCCTATTTCTGCTTCCATACCTTTTCTCTCTCTTCCTCCTACCCAGAATGCCTTTCTCCTCCTCCTCTACCAAGCCAAACCCAGCCCATCCCCAAGACAGAAATCTTTCAGTAATTTAGCTCATACACACCCTACACAAAATTGTAAAATTATGTACCCCCTCAATAAAGCTGGCTTTTAAAAACTATATTCTCTTGAAATGTTTAAATTTTAAAAATTCCCAACCATATTTAAACAGTTGCAACAGATGTGATTTCTAGTGTACTAGTATAGGACTTTAAAAAACGTATTAAATGTATCACAGAGACTTGATAGCCATCATCAACCATTTGTAAAATATATAAACAAACTCTTTTCCAACAGAGGAAAATTTACATTATTGCATTTTCTCCTTGAACTCATATTTTCTTTCTACTTCCCCCACATAATGTTATCCTAATGTAATGTAAAGTTTATGCTTGGAAATATCATCAAACCATATGTCTCTGTCATAAAAAATATATATAAATTAAAATATTTTTTAGTATTTTTTGTATTCATAAGGATCTAGATTTAAGATTTTCTTCTGGATTGACTTATCATTACATTATTGTAAGTTTACTGTGAAAACAACATAAACGTATTTTAAATGTTGATAAAGAATTAATAAAAATTAGAAGTAAAATTATGTAAGAAATACAACTCATACTTGGGTATGTACATGCTGGAATGAGACTGATCAGCATTAATTTTACTTCCATATTTAATTTCTATAGATGTTAATGCTGAGAAATCTGGCTCATATAAATAAGAATAAGGGAATGGAAGAAGTCTGGAGAGTCACACAATACCACCTGCAGGTGACAACTGAATTTGTTTCACCTCCTTCAATTGCCCAAAGCAAAATATTGGGAAATCTTTGATTTGCAAAAGGATGTATTAAATAGTCCTTTTCAGTCATTCACTTTCTCAATATTGAAATCAGCATTTTATTTTAAATATATTTTTATTGATTTCAAAGAGAAAGGAAGGGGAGAAACAGAAACATCAATGATGAGAGAGAATCATTGATCAGCTGCCTCCTGCAACACCCCCCACTGGGGATGGAGCGGGAAACTCAGGCATGTGCCCAGACTGGGAATCGAACCGTGACCTCCAAGTTCATAGGTCGACACTCAACCACTGCACTGCACTGGCTAGGCTGAAATCACTATTTTAAATTACTTATTTGGAGCCCCAGAGATTTTTACACATCAAGACAACACAGCAAAGTCAGATTTAGGTTGGAGAAGAGGTAAGTCCTTTGTATAGTATAGGGCATAAGGCTAAATTATGCTGCACTAACAAGCAAACTCAGAATCTTAGTTGCTTAAACCAACAAAGGTTTTTTTTCCCTCTCCCCTCAACTCTTTTTTTTTTTATTATTTATTTTTTTTTTAAATCTTTATTGTTCAGATTATTACATTTGTTCCTCTTTTTTCCCCCCATAACTCCCCTCCTTCCAGCTCCCACCCCACCCTCCACCCTCACTCCCCACCCACTGAGTTCATCCATAGGTGCATGATTTTTGTCCAGTCACTTCCCGCATCTCCCACACCCCTTTTCCCCCAAGAATAGTCAGTCCATTCCCTTTCTATGTCCCTGATTCATTATAGTCACCAGTTCATTCTGTACATCAGGTTATTTATTCACTTGATTCTTAGATTCATTTGTTGATAGATGCATATTTGTTGTTCATAATTTGTATCTTTACCTTTTTCTTCTTCTTCCTCTTCTTAAAGGATACCTTTCAGCATTTCATATAATACTGGTTTGGTGGTGATGAACTCCTTTAGTTTTTCCTTATCTGTGAAGCTCTTTATCTGACCTTCAATTCTGAATGATAGCTTTGCTGGATAAAGTAATCTTGGTTGTAGGTTCTTGGTATTCAGCACTTTGAATATTTCTTGCCATTCCCTTCTGGCCTGCAAAGTTTCTGTTGAGAAATCAGCTGACAGTCGTATGGGTACTCCCTTGTAGGTAATTGAGCCTCTTTCTCTTGCTGCTTTTAAGATTTTCTCTTTGTATTTTGCTCTTGGCATTTTAATGATGATGTGTCTTGGTGTGGTCCTCTTTGGATTCCTTTTGTTTGGGGTTCTCTGCGCTTCTTGGACCTGTAAGTCCATTTCTTTCTCCAGGTGGGGGAAGTTTTCTGCCATTATTTCTTGAAATAGGTTTTCAATATCTTGCTGTCTCTCATCTTCTGGCACTCCAATGACTCTGATATTAGTCCGCTTAAAGCTGTCCCAGAGCTCCTTACACTATCTTCACACTTTCGGATTCTTTTTTCATTTTGCTTTTCCAATTGGGTGTTTTTTGTCAAATCTTTGGTTTGATTCTTGTGCTCCTCTGGTCTGCTATTGGGTATAATATTCTTTATTTCAGTCCGTGTATGCTTACTTTCTAATTTCTTTATCGTAGCATCGAGGGTCTCATTAGTTTTCGTGAGGCTCTGCACAAATTTATGGCAAGCCCTCAAAATTGCGATTCTTAGCTCCATATCCTCCATTTCTGTCATGTTTTTTTGTCTCCGCATCTTTTATGCTTTCTGGTGCACCCCCTTGTGGTCTCTGTGCGCAGTCTTGTTCTAGCCAAGCCTTAATTGTTGTAGTTAACACTAGAGGGATTTGACCACCAGGCCGACTGGCTGTGGAAATCAGCTGTGGGAAAACTTCAGTCCTCTGGGGAGGCGCTAGTCCAGCCCTTGCCTGAGGCGATCCGGCAAATGGCTGTGCGCAGGGTTTGGGCGGGGCGGGCTCAACAGGGCGGGGGGAGGGAGCAGCTATGGCCGCTCTCAGTCCGTCCCCAGGGGCTCTGCCTCTCTGTCCCAGCAATCGCTGCAAACCTCGGAGGGGCCGTAGCCAGACAGTCCCGCTTCTCCCGTTTGAGTCTGGGTCCCTAGAGACTCTCCTGGATCTGTAGCCCAGAGTCTGAGACTCGCTCCTGATTGAAAACGACAATCGCGCCCTCAGCTGCCAGCCCGCTTTGCGGCGCGCACCCTCACCACCGCACCGCCGTACCTTTAAATTTTCCACACTGCGCCTCCGCTGAGCGTCGGAATGCTGTTGTTTTTGCTTCTAGTTGAAGAGACTCTCCTCAGCCAGCCTTCCCGTGGTTCTGGTTGATGTCTGCTCCGACTTTTAGTTGTATTTTTGAAGTGGTTGTCCACGGCGGCAGTCTCCGGTGTTTACCTATGCCGCCATCTTCGATCCTGTCCTCCCCTCAACTCTTACCCCCAACTGAGTCACTCAGGGTTAGTTGAAGGGGTCCAGATTTCGCCATCTGAAATGTCATGTCACCATGGCAGAGAGAAGGTGAGGAGGAGAATATACACTGGCTCTGAAATGCTTCCATCAGAAGGACACGCTTTTGCTCCTATTTCATTGGCCAGAACAAGTCCCATGGCCACACCTAACTTCTAAAAGGTGGGAAAGTACCCGAAAGGAAAATGGGTGAACAGCACCCATGAGTACCACACCTTTCTTTTGTAGAATGGGAGACAAGAAATTTGAAAAAGAAGGGAAGAGAGGCATTCTCAGGCACAGACGAGTGCAGACAGAACACGTGTTCTGGAAATGGACTCCCTTCAACTAACCCTGCCGCCTCCCCTTAGGAACATCTTTTGTATCTCTAGGGGTATCCATGCCCCAGTGTGAAGACCACCGCTGCCTGGGAGCCTTCACCGACCCTGTAGATTCAGGGACCTCGCCTGGGTCCTGCTGCCATTGTTGCTTACTGGCCAATGTCCATTTTGAAGCTACTGGGAGTTAGTTACCTATTTATTTATTTAAATATATTTTTATTGACTTCAGAGAGGAAAGGAGAGGGAGAGAGCGATAGAAACATCAATGATGAGAATCATTGATCGGCTGCCTCCTGCACGCCCCCTACTGGGGATCAAGCCCGCAACCAGGGCATGTGCCCTTGACCGGAATCGAACCCAAGACCCTTCAGTCTGCAGGCTGATGCTCTATCCACTGAGCCAAATAAGCTAGGGTGAGTTAGTTACCTTTATATATGTATGTATAATATTTTCTTAACAATCTGTGGTCTCTTTAAAGATAGGAACCATATCTGCACGTTTTTATACCCCTCACACTATTTAGCAAAGACGGTCAGAAAATATATGAGCTCTGCCTGATGGCTGAACCGTGTACTTCAGTCTCCTCATCTATGAAGTTGGAAGAACAAGGCTAGCCCTGCCCGTTACAACTGAGACGACAGAAACGCTCTCCAGTCCCAGCCTACTTCGTCTGCCAGGAATCAGTGTCTTGACACTGAACTTCTGAAACCCTGTATGTGATGATGAGCCACTGAAGGCTCTTGAAAAGAACTGTGGACAGTGGGTCTAGGCAGAATCAGTGACTGCTGGGTGGCTGGGGGGATATGGGAGATGTGTGTGTGTGTGTGTGTGTGTGTGTGTGTGTGTGTGAGGGGATGTGGGGGAGCGAAGTCAAGGTAGAAAGTTGATCCTCTGATCCAGAGGTGAGGCAATAGCGCCCTCTGGGAGGCGAGACAGGGAATAGCGAGCCTCACTGCACCCTCAGGGAACGACCCAGAACCCCCTTCCAGAACCCCCAAATCTGGATTCAAGATAGATCTGTAACCTTGGCAGAGAGAGGGAGATCACAAACAATCCTCACTCCTGCCAGCCAAAACCAATCGTTTCCTGCATCCAACTCTGCCCCCTGGTGGCTTCTGGAGGCATTGCCAGTACATTCGGCTCCTCGTGGGGAGATCATGGATTGATTCTGGTGAAGAAAATACAGTGGGGCCTTGACTTACGAGTGTCCCGACTAACGAGTTTTTTGAGATACCAGCTGTCTCTCGCTGATTTTTTTGCATTGAGTTGATAGAGTAATTTGAGTTAACGAGCTCCTTAACAAGCTCGGTCTCAGAACGAATTAAACTCGTAAGTCAAGGCCCCACTGTATGGCCAAAGCTGTAGAAAAAGAAGGGAACAAAGGAGGGAGAGGACAGGGGCATATACATGGATTGGGGGTAGCTGAGAACTTGGGGTCAGTCTCTGTCCACAGACTCACTGCAAAAAGTGAGACACTAGAAGAAATCTTTAAGTTGCAAACCAACAACACATGAGTGTGGTTAAGCCCATGCAATGGTATTAATGTTGTTTTTGGTAGTTGTTAACATCCAATATCAGGAATTTTCATATTAAAATGTGAATGTCCAGTTTCTCTTGAAAAATCCAAACATCAAGGGGCCCCATCCTGTGAGCAGCAGCTGGCCGGGGCTGAACTCAAGCTGCTGCCCCTTTCAGTGGGGCATGAGGTCTCCTGCCACCCAGTCACCCAAGCTGCCCCCTCACGCCCTGCCCCTGCACTAAGGCTGGCATTGAGCAAGAGCAAAAAATATCAGGACGGGCCAACCAGTCACCCATGCTTGACCTGCCTCCAGAATATCCTACTAACATCTGGAACATGCCAGAACCTCCAGCACGTACTTAAAGACCTTTGGGGACAAGAAGGTCATCGCCTATTAAGTAAGGCAGCCCACTGCACCGCTGGGTAGCTCTGACTGCTTTCACAAGGTGGGAACCTCCGTCGAGGTTCATTCCCATGAAGACACCTGTCCAAAGAGAAGAGACTTGATTGCAATGTCTCGCATACGTGAAGTAGCCAGTTAGCAGCCACGGGTTAGGTACCACCAGGTCCCCTAGACATGCTGGTAAGTGATGATGGTGGGACCTGCACCCTAACGGAACTTCCAGTCTCGGCGGGGCCCAGCAAGGTTTACACAGATGACATCAATGCCTGGCAGTGCTGCCAGATATGGTGACACCTGGGAATAGGGCACTGAGAAGGAACAGCCCAGATCTGAGCTCCCAGGGAGCTGTATCCATGACATTCCAGTGGGTAGAGTCTCTGCCATGGGGGAAATTAGACCTGTAAGCTCGGAAAATATCAACTGTGGTTATTAAGCTCTGTGCCATTAAGAGTTTAATTTTCGAGACAGAAGGGCATATGGGTAATTGACTTGATCTATGAAGCCATGAGTCAGGACCCCTGAGTTTTATGTCAATTCTGCATATGAACTTGGGCACATGTCTTTGCCTCATAGGGCCGAGATTTCTTCACCTGTGAACAGGGTTGAATCAAATTTCTTGGGGCCTCATATTGGCTTTTGTATCCCCAGTGCTGGCACAGGGACCGGCTATCTAGAATATAAACTACGTACAAATCCAGTAGGTGCTCCATAAATGTTTGTGATTGGCTGCCAACTCTGCCTCTGAGAGCATTTGCCAAAACAGAGACACCCAGACAGTCCAGAACAAATGGACCCTGGAGTAGCCCCCAGCCAAGAGTTTGTCTTGGAAGATTGGGGGGGGGGGGGGGGGGAATCTCTGCATGAGGCTTGTGACCATTTTTTACCACAAGAGGGCGCCCCAGCCTCACTCCTCCCACTCAGACCCTGGGAAGAGGAAGGCTCCATCAGAGGCCTCCGGTGTGATGCTTGCTGTCTTAGGTGAGCAGAAACCTCACCATTACCACCACTGGGCCAAGACAAGACACCTGAGATTAAACACAGATGAGCATAGGACAACGGAGCAATGGAGGATGAGGAGAGGCAGGACAGGGATGGGGCCAGAGAGAGGAAGTGTCTTGCTGGAGTCACAGAGCAGCAGCCTAAAGACCCATTAGGAAGTGAGACCTGGGATGAGGTCACAGAGTCCCCATTACCTTGAGGATGAAAGCGATGCTCAATTTCATAGAGAAAAGCTCCCCCTGTGAGTATCTCAGAGCCTGCATAGTGGTCAGCAAATGCTTTGACTTGAATGCACAGGGAACAAGAGGCCAGAAAGCAGATTGGGGTGGGTCCTGAACGCCTGTCTGAATTGGCCATCAACCCATAGGCTCTAGAAGACCACGAAAGTTCTTTGAAACTGTGAGGTTGTATTTTGTCATAACTCATCCGGCAGACATAGACAGGAGAAATATAAATATACTAGAGGCCCGGTGCACGAATTCGTGCATGGGTGGGGTCCTGCGAGCCTGCCCCAGATTGGGGTGGGAGGGGCTGATTGGGGGCGGGGCCAGCCAGGAGGAAGGGCTGGGGTTGGTCAAACTCCCGGTCGAGGGGACAATTTGCATCTTAGCCTTTTATTATATAGGATACATCCATGGAAAGTACATGCAAAGAAATATTTGGGGGCAGGGTCTCTGGGGAAAATCCTAGTGGAGATGATTGCTCGGGAGGAAACCAAGTAGCTCCCTCCTTGTTCCCCTTTTATGGAGCTTCTCCTTCCCTCTCTTCCCTGAGACTCGAGCTTGTCCCAGGAGGCACACTCCATCGGCTCCAGGAATAAAACCTGGGTCTGGAGAGAGAGACAGGTGCAGCTGTTTTGTGAGAGACCTTCTCACCAGCGGCTGGAGTCTGAGTGTCCTGCTCTGGAAGCTGAGGAGAGGCCTTGGGGTCAGAAGCAGTGCATCTTCCTCTGTACCCGCCTCCTAAGCCACCCACGTAGTGCCCTGAGAAGCCAAGCACAGACCCACAACAACCCGGGCTCACAGTGGGTCTGGACTCTTGGGGTGGTGGGGGGCAGTAGGAAGGCATCCTGGGGGAGTGAGCCATTTGGAACCATTCACATCTAAAACTTCCCCTTCCCAGTTACTACCCACTTACGTAGTTCCACAGCTCGGACCCCAGACCCAGGCTATGTCCTGGGAAGAGCAACTATATCTTAGTCTCCACCTCGCACCCAACACAGGCTCCAGTAGAGAGCACTCAACAAGCGTTTGCCGACAGGAAGAATGACTGAAGAGAGTGACCGGGTAAGCGGGTGTGGTCCCTCCCCAGGGATGACGTGAACCCAGAGCTCAGGGCCTTGGCTTGGCTCCTCAAGGCCAACATGACCGGGGCCCCTCTCCAAACTTGAACTTCTTGTCCACGAAATGGAGATGGCCGTCCCCCAGATCACACCCAGGGCAATGGTAAAGACCAGAGGGTGAAGAACACAGACAGGAGAGTTCGTGGCGGCGATCTGGGACTCAGCTCACTCCTTCTCTCCTAGCCCCATGATAAGTGATTGAAAACAACAAACTCAAGTAGTTCATCTCGATAAAAATGACTCACTCAGGCATGGTAAAGATGCAGCTGCTCGAAAACTCCGAGATAACTCAACCCAGATACAGGCAGTTAATACTGGCACCTGTAGAATCCTGCTCTGGCCAAAGTAAGAAACAAACCTATTTAAGAGATTCCTGGCCCTGGCCAGGTAGCCCAGTTGGTTGGAGCATCATCCCGATACTCCAACGTTGCGATCCAGTCACCAGTCAGGGCATATACAAGAATCAACCAATGAATGCATAAATAAGTGGAACACATGTTTCTCTCTCTCTCTCAAATCAATAAAAATAAATAGATATTGAAAAAAAGCGAGATTTCTGAACTCAGATTACCCTTGCCCAGGTTTTTCCCTCCCACACACTGCAGTGGCTGTGGATTTGATTTCTGTTGGGAGCCTGTTTTGTAACCAGAGAGGTTCGGTCACCACTGGCTCCCTTCTGACCAAGCTTCTACGGTCCCAGTGAGACTCGTCCAGTCTCCCAGGAGCCCTGGCCTTTGTGGGAACCTGGAACCCAGAGTTCCAGAGAACCATTTCACTCTGGATGGGGACACCAGAAAACCTGGGTCTTGAGCCTTCTGCTTTCCATAGCACTTTTTAAAAATATATTTTTTTATTGATTTCAGAGAGGAAGGGAGAGAGAGAAACATCAATGATGAGAGAGAATCATTCATCAGCTGCCTCCTGCACGCCCCCCACTGGGGGTCGAGACTGCAACCCCGGGCATGAGCCCTCACTTGGAATCGAACCATGAGATCCTGGTTCATAGGTTAACGCTCAACCACTGAGTCACAGCGGCCTGGACCTCGGCATCTTTTTAACTTTGGTTCCCATAGCTACAAAAAGTGGATACTTTTCTTGCTTATCTCAGGGCTTTGATGAGGATCACCAGATATGGCGCATGTGAACTTGTACAGTGTACAGCAGTATATGAATGCATTACTGCCACTATTGTCAGAACTCTGAAATCCTAAGTGATTTGATCAAAAGATGCCAAAGTGCCCAAAGCTAGCTCTGGGGGCTTCTGCCTGCTGACTCCTCCAACTCCCCTCCAGGTACAGGGAGGGGTTAAAACCCTTTGAGGACTATTGATGCATTGGAAAAATGACCAAGGAGTGCACAGAACCAACTCAATTACATCTGTTAAGGATGAACTATGAAAACGTGTGTTTTTTAAAGATAACAATAGCAAGCATTTATTGCGCACCTGTTATGTATTCGGCACATTCCTGTATTATCATAACCCCTCACAATAACCCTGAGAGAGAAGGGCAGATTCACAAATAAATATATACACATTTAGAGGAGAAAAGTGATATAACCATTCCTTAGTTCTTAGACGCCTCCTACTAAACTGTGTTGCATTTTCTCTACCACAGGCAGAGATGGCGATACACTGTCTGGCATAAACTGAGAGCCCTGTGGGTCCTGCAGGCCCAGTGACCCTGCCCCCCTAGCTTAAAAGGCCAGAGAAACTGCACAGGGCTGGGCGGAAGCTAGAAAGGTCACCGAGGGCCTGCCTTTGTCCCTTAACCGGGGAGCAGCACCCAGCAGCTCTGGAAGACATCAGGCCCGGGTGTGGCCGGACAGGACACCTGAGCTGCAGTGCAGGCTTCTGAGCCTGTGGCAGTTCCGCGTCGGCTTGTCTGCTTCCCCTCTGCACGTGCTGAAGGGGGTGCGGGAGGTCCTGGAACGGCCAGGCGGGTGGTGGAAGGAGCTGCACTGGGTGAGCAGAGAGGAGCACGCCTTGGCCATTGCCTTTCTGACTTAGAGCAAACCACCTTCCCTCTCTGTGCTTCACCTCCCTCATCTGTAACGTGGGGGAGGGGACCGACTCCATGTGCTCCCTGCCGCCATGGGGCCTGCAGAGAGCCAGGCAGGGACTTGCTCCAAGGTCATGAAGACAATGGTGAGGGGCACCTGGCCCCGCTCACTGACCTCCCTCCAAACTCCCCAGGGCTCTCACTCACCCAATCCAAACAGAGCAGAGGGGGAGGGAGCCCTCGGCGCTGTCCACGCTGACAGTGGGTGTGGGTGGGCGGTGTGATGGTCAAGGAGGCCCAGGGAACCACCTCAGGAGTCTACGTCCCTTTCCTGTCAGCCCTGGAATATTCCCAGGGCAGGGATCCACCCAGCCTCCTGCCCTCACAGAGCTGGGCCTTCAGCCCTGCAGCTCCTCCTCTGCTCCTGAGGGAACACGCTGAGGAGTGTGGGGAGCAGCAGGGCCTGCTGTCCTGGAGGTGCCCAGTGTGCAGGCCGGGCATGGGTGCAGGGGCGGGGGGGCTGCAGCTGCGGGGCTCCCTCCTCCCCCCGCATTGTTACCTCTCCCACCCAGGTCCCTTCTGGCACATTCTCTAATCCTACTCTGAGGGATACTTACATTCTGACGGAGGGCTGGAGTCACGACAGGCAGGGCAGGGAGAAGGTGGGGGGACAAGAGAGCCTGGTCCCTCCGGAGACCTCCAGTCCCCGTGGAGCCAAGCCTTCACCGTGCACTGGCTGCCAGGAGAGCCTGGCGTCGGCCACACAGCCTGGAGGTTCGCACGGCACAAGGCGGGCCTGGAAACCTGCTCGCTGTGAAGGCTCCAAGGTGAAAGTCACGCCCCCAAAAGACTGGCCAGGCAGCAGCACTCCCGCACTAACAGCCCCGTGTCCGCCCTGTCCCAGCAGGTGGGGCAGCTTCAGGCCAGGGACCAGGAGCAGCCCGGGCGCCCAGCGCCTCGACAAGCAGCCACTCAGCCCCAGCCTTGTGCGTGTGTGCACGTGTGTGCGTGTGTGCACGTGTGTGCGTGAGGTGGGGCTGTGCACCTGTGGAGATGGGCTCCCCTGCCCTTCAGTGCTGCTGGGAAGGGACCTCTGAGCAGAAGAGCCTGGTCTTCCCAGGTGCCTGAAATCCTCCCAGAAAGAAAGAGGCCTCCCACCTGCGGGTCAGGACTGAACACACCTGGGAAGTAGAAGGTGCTTCTGGAAGGAGCAGGGACAGGATGGGGAGCCGGAGCCTGGCTGCTCCTGACCTCAGCCTCCCCCTCGCTGGGAAGCCCTTTAACCATCTGAGGCTCGTCAACCCCACAGTTCAGTCCTAACGTGACTGTCCACCAGGCCCTTCTGCGGAGGCCTCACCCGGAAAAGGCCCCTTCAGCTGGAAAGCCCCCTCTGGGGTGGCCTGGGGGCCTCCCTCCCCTTCCCAGCTCCTCCTCTCAGCCCCAGGCCTGAGGCCTGCTCAGCAAAGCGTGAAGGAGGCCCCCCAGGGAAGCCGGCGGGAGGGGGGGCTTTAAATTATAGAGCAGCTCTCCTAGCCCCTCACAGCCCAGGCACCCAGCTGAATAATTCACCGCCTGGGAAGACCCAGTGGATCCCGACAGCTAAAGTAGGTCAGTTACCGCCCTGGCCCTGGGTGGGGGCTGTGGGCTCGGAGCAGCTTCCCCACCAGCGCGAGGAGGGGCTGCAGGCGGGCAAGGCCTCGCCCGCTTGGCAAGTGCCCAGCTGATCCAAGTGCAGCATCAAGTGAGGGTGCAGACAGGAAAGGATCAACACCCCTCCTCTTGCTGGCTGAACAAAGCCACCAGCTCTGCCCTCCCAGAGCTGGTAACCCACCACTTGATGCCCAGTTACCTACGGGCCAGGCTCCTCCTCCCTCATGGTACCGAGGTGCTGTGCCCTCTCTTCACATGCAGGTACCGGCGGGGGCAGCCAATGTCTGCCTGGGCCTTTCACAGCAGAACAGTCAGCAGCAGAACACAGACCCACGGTGCCAGTGCCGGCCCGGGATTCAGAGGGGGATGTGGGGAGTGGGAGGGACACCCGAGTCACACAAGGTGCAGGTGGGGACGTGCCAGGGCCTCTCCTGCCCTCCCTCCCTCCAGGCACACAGCGTCTGAGTCAAGCAGTGAAGGGCGTGGAGAGGGGACACAGAGAAAAGGGAACCAGCAAAGCCATCAGGTCAGGTCAGGTCAGTGCCCCGACCCTCCAGGAGCTGGAAAGGGTTTCAGGCCACATCACAGAGGAAACTGAGGCCCGAGTCACCCAGGGGAAGGAGCAGCTGGGGGCATCCTGACTGGGTCCAGGGCAGCCCAGGGTCGACCCCACACGGGTTCCCTGACCTTCACACCCATGTGCTCTGGCTCCAGCTGCACCTCAGCTAAGGCATCTGGGGAGCTGCAGCCGGGCCCAGCGGGGCGGGGGAGCTTAACCATTTCTGCGCCACCCTCCCCGGTTCTCTCCCCAACAGCCTCACTAGACCTGCGCCAAGGACGCTGCACAGAGGAGGCCAACCCCCAAACCAGTCCTTCTCTCCAGGGGCCTGAAAGTCACACAGACCACGGAGGGCCAGGCCGATGGGTCACAGCACCTGGGGAAAATGAAGGTTCCCACTGCGGGCTTCCTGTGGGAGTACGGACTCTCCGGTTCTATCCTCAGAACTCAGAAAGTGAAGGAAATGAATTAAACACAGGTGGTGCCCCGCTGGTGTGGCTCAGCTGGCTGGGCATCCTCCCACGCAACAAGAGGTCGCCCGCCCCAGTCAGGGCACATGCAGGCTCCATCCCCAGTAAGGGGTGTGCAGGAAGCAGCCGATGGATGATGTTCCTCTCTCACAGATGTTTCTATCTCCCTTCTTCTCCCTTCCTCTCTCTCTAAAATCACTAAAAACATATTAAAAAAAAAAAATTTAAACACAGGTAAGCTGACAGCCCCACCCCCAATCCCATGTATGGCCCTTGGCAAGTCACTTCCCCTTCAGACTTCAGTTACACAAAAGAGGGAAGGAGGGAGGGGCTACGAGAGCTCTCAGGCCGGGACCCACTTCACTTCCTCCCCCTGAACTCTCAGCCTTGTCCTCTTGTTATGCCCTCCCAACAGCAGTCTACATCCCGCGGAAGCAAAGGTCAGAGAGCAGCGACTTTGGATGGTTTTTTTATTTTGCATTTCATATATCATCCAGTTTCACATTCTCACAGGATCAGCAATTACAACAGCCACCTCGTCTCCTAAGTCTGAAAACGGCAAGACAGCCACAGCTGCGGCCAAAGGCAAAGCACTGATGTGCTCACAAAACAAAAAAATTGCACAATTCTCCCTTCATTTTTCTTAAACTAACGCCTGACACGAAAGTTCATGGCTGGAGAATGGAAACCCTTTCTTCTTCATGCCTCAAACTAAACATTAAACTTATCTGACAGGGCGAACAAGGTCTCTTCAATAATTAATTGCACACACACATGAAAAATCCTTTATGATGCATAAATATTTTGTTACACAGGGTACAAAAATACTTTCACTTTTTGGTTGGTTTCGTCGTTTGGAAAGAATGAGGAGCAGTGGCAGGGGTGGGGTGCGCTGTGGAGAGGTGAGCAAAATGGGCAGAGAAGGGATGCTCTGAACAGCTGCTGGCCCATCTGAGGAGGGAGCGGAGGACCCCGATTTGAAATGAAAAAGGCAACACTCTGTCGGGTGGTCGGGGTGGTCGCTGCTGTTCAGCCGGGAAGTGTGTGGGGCAGTGGAACTGGCGGCAGGGCGCGGCCTCACCGAAGCAGGGTGGGTGTAGGGGAGGGGTGTGGAGAGAGGGACCAGGAATGATGAACCATTAAAGGCCAGGACCTGTTGCTATGGTGACACAGTGTGAGAACAAACTGTACACTCACATATACACAAGTGTAAGTGTCTTAATTCATGCCAGAAAACATGCAAAACCAAACGCCTTGTTCCTCTGAGGTGAAGCTACAAAAGCAAGTTTGGACGGGAGGTCGGGCCTCGCTCGGTCCCAGGGCGGCCTCGGAACCGGGTCTGGGTGTCCCAGAATCCTCCCCTGAGGCCTTGGAGAAGGGCTCTGGGCAGGACAGGGCTGAGGGAGAGGAGAGAAGGGAACAGGAAGCAGTCCACTGAGTCAGGCTT
>NW_005871163.1:1959222-1986502 GCF_000147115.1 Myotis lucifugus | reverse complement strand
CCTTGCTGGGTGGTATCAGAGGAAGGGTACCACGCTGTACCTGCAAGAGAAGCCGACATCAGGAGCTAGCCGTGCAGCCCCTTCCCCGGATGGGGAGCCCCGTAAGCGCGGCCTTCTGTGCCGTCAGAGTCCTGGTTCTGTCACCACTGGCAGGTGTCGGGCCAGGTACTCACCTCTAGGCCTCAGTGTCTTCATCCTGAAAATGGGAGAGAGCCCCTGACCTGCCTCCTCTGCAGGGTGAAGGCCAAATGAGAGAATGGTTATGGTGATTTACACTCCACTAGACCGGACGGGAACGTGCCAGGTTGGGCCAGGTGGAGGCTTGGCGGCAGGGGGCCCAGGTGCTAACAGTCTGCCCTTCGCCCTTTCCTGGGAGGGGGCAGAATTCCTGACAGGAGACTAAACCACAATACAGTTTTGCATCTCAGTGTCCTCACCCAGCTGTCGGCTAGAGATGGCTGTCACAGGCAGCCATGAGCATCAGGGAGACAGAATGCGAGGACTCCACACGAGAAAGCAAAGCTGGTGTGGCCTCCGGGCCTTGTGTGATCTGTAAGGAAGCCGTGGGCAAGACCCCACTGCCACATCCTCCCCATCTCCACCTCTCGGTCCCTCCGTCATTACCCTCCTGAGTCTCGAGGTTTGTAACCTGCCAGCTAAACCCTCGAGTGGCGGCTACGGAAACCCTGGCACTTTGCAGAAGGCCCCACAGCACAGTAGCCCCGAAGCAGGATCCCCAGAGATGGGTCTGGAAACGATATGCACCCCTTCCCCATGGGCTGGTCGTCTGGATGGTAAGCTGTCTTAGGGGCCAAGCCAACACTGCAGGGAAGGCCACCTGCCCCAGTTACAAGGCAGCACGTCTGCCCCAGCCTGGCCCAGGGCTGCCTCAGGGAGGATGGGGCAGACATCCCACCTGAGTGAGGGGGGAGATTACCCAGACGGAGCCCAGGGTCCCCCAAGGAAAGGAAGGGATGGCACAGGAGCCGACGCAGAGACAGGAGCAGCTGGGCTCATGGACAAGTCCCTGCAGCTGCACCAGTCAGACCCAGTTACCCACCGGGCCCCTGGGACCCTCCAGGCCATTTGGGGCTGCAGGAAGCTTCCTGAGAACTTGCTCCTGTGCCCCCTCCAATGCCAGGTGCTGTTCTGTACAGCGCAGGACTCTGATCACCAGCACACAGCAGGACGTCAGGGGCTGGCCACCCAATGATGCCAGGATGCTTGGCATATAGCATAAAGTCTTAGTCACCTGACCGATGCCAGGCTCCTCTCTGGGCTCCAAGCCTGTGGCACTGCCGTCACCAGGGCACAGCTGACCCTGGGCTGCGAGAACTGCCTTGAGTCAGCCCCGCACCACACAGAAAGGTCAGGAGGCGCTTCTCGCCTTTGAGCTGTCCAGGCAGAGGCCCGGACCTTCTTTCCTGCCTTCTGAACATCTGGAAGCGGTTCCCTGCCTTCCCGCTGACAGCTGAGTGGGAGGAAGCCTCTCCTCCCCTTTGCGGAGCAACTGATGCCCTCTCAGCAGGAGGCCCGCTGGACACCAGAGCTCAGGCCACAAGGAGGACGAGGAAACCAGCTCTGCTGCTGCTGGAGAGCCTGTGGCCCAGCTCAGGGAACTCTCCTGACCCCGGAGCAGCCCCCAGCAAGGAAGTGCCTGGAGCTGGGTGCCCTGCCGGGCTGGGGGCGGGGAGGACATCGGATGGGAGTGGGAGGGACTCTGGAGGCCTCCCCCTCGCACCACTGGGGAAGCCGAGGCCTCCTGCAGCTGCGTCAGACTCCCTCAGAGCCCGCCTCATCCGGCCCCACTCTCCACAAGTGCTGGAATTCCTGCCTCTGAAGCAGCACTTTCCCCTGGCCTGAGATGAGTCAGCGCCTTCTTGGGGAGGAAGTAGAGGAAAGACCCCATTTCTGAGCTCCAGACAGCCGTTCCCCTGAAGTGCACAGAATGTTCTCAAGTGGCTGCATTTCCGCTTCCCTCAGACACACAGCGTGGGCCGGCGGTCCGGGTCCTCTAGGGAAGCACGGTCCAGCCCTGGCCGGTGGCTCAGTCGGTTGGAACACTGTCCCCTACACCAAAAGGTTACAGGTTCAATTCCTGGTCAGGGCACAGACCTAGGTTGCGGATTTGTTCCCTGGACAGGGCAACTGATCGATGTTCTCTCTCTCTCTCTCTCTTCTCCCCCTTGCTCTCTCTCTCAAATCAATAAAGATATTATCAGATGAGGAATAAAAAAAAACCAATCTCTAAAGCACAGTTCCTTCCCGTCTCAGCTCAGAATAGGACCCCCTCCCCGCCCCCCAGGGCCAGCACCTCAGGGAGTGAGCGGCTGGTCCCTTCTCAGAGCCTCTAGTTGCTCACAGGGGATTTGGGGTCCTGAGATACCCACACGGACAGGCCCATGGTATCCACGATGAACCAGGTCCCAAGAGGACCAGCAGCAAAACAAAAGGGGGCAGGAACTCAGTTCCCTCTCACCCGGGACTGACTGAGAAGATGTGCCCAGAAGGGAAGGGGCAAAGGAGCGAAGCCACAGAAGAAATAGGAACAGCCAGCAAATACGGGCCTCACTCACCCAAAGATCAATTACAATAACACCCAGGCTTACTGACCCCAGACTGGCCAGTCTACGCGTTGACCCTATAACAGTCCCAGGAATTCATGACAAGGAAACCACAGGACAGGTGCCCAGAGAGGCGTGAACAGGGCGCCCACTGCCGCACAGCCTACCAGCAGCAAAGCGTTGTGTACACACCTGCTTACCATCCACAGGGAGCTGGGCACACTCACCCAGTGGTGGGCTGGCAGGGCATCTAGAATGTAGATCTACATAGACTGATGTGGAAAAATGTCCTCGCCCTAACCGGTTTGGCTCGATGGATAGAGCGTCGGCCTGCGGACTCAAGGGTCCCAGGTTTGATTCCGGTCAAGGGCATGTATCTTGGTTGCAGGCACATACCCAGTAGGGGTGTGCAGGAGGCAGCTGATCGATGTTTCTCTCTCATCGATGTTTCTAACTCTCTATCCCTCTCCCTTCCTCTCTGTAAGAAATCAATAAAATATATTTTAAAAAAAGAAAAAGAAAGAAAAATGTCCTCATAATTAAGTTTTAAAATGATTAAGTGTGTCTACAGTAATTTTTGTAAAAGATTCCTATCCGTGGCTTCACATATACACTCGCCCAACTACCTACCAAGTCTAAGGACCAAAGGTAGCGATTTTCTAGGAGCAGGATGATAAGCCAAAAGGAAAAAAAAACAAAACCCTGCCTCCCCCACCCCCGTAAATGCAGAGCTCTAATAGCTAATGCTTATGAAACCCTTAGCCTGTGCCAAGTGCTGCTCTAAGTAGTTTTCAGGTACTGGGTTCATTTAATCCTCATAAACACCCTCTGAAGCTGATGCTATCACCACCCCATTATACAGATAAGAAAACAGAGGCAAGGAAGCTCATGCAACCTTAAGGTTGTCGGTAAGTGGCTGTGCCAGTTTAAGGATGGGGAGCGGCTGTGAGAGACCCCCATTTCCTCAGGTGAAATAAAAAAAGGCCAAGTCCAGGCTGGGAGGACTCTGGGACACAAGGGACATGGAGAACCCCTGCGTTTAGGCTACTGTCTTTATGTACCAGACCCCAGCGAGCCTCTGCCATCCACACGTCCTGCATGCCTCACCCCCTTGAAGGAGGAGATTCTATCAAGAGGCTCAGAAGGTTGAGCAAGATGGCCTTGTGCCAAGACAGAGTGGGATGAACCATCTCCCAGCACCTCTCTGCAGGTCTGGTCCCTGGGGCTCTGGCTGAGCTACTGGCAAAGGGCATGCATTTGGGTGTGCCCATCTGGGTAAAGGAAGGACTGCTTTTCATCCCCTCTTGTCTCTGAGCTGCCACCTCCTTGCCCCCAGGCATAGAAAAACTCAGTTTTGTTGGTCTCCTGGGTTCAGAATAATTCTCTTCATATCAACACTGTCCATCCCTTTATTTAGGCATTTTCTTTTTAAATATATATATACTAGAGGCCCCATGCACCGGTGCGGTTTGGGCTGAAACCGGCTCTCAAAAATCCCCCAAGGGGTCTTGGATTGTGAGAGGGTGGTTCTTGAGTGACGCACCCCGGAATCGGGCTCCCTCCTCTCTGGTTCCGGGTGCATCACCCAAGAACCGTAGCTGCCAAGTCACTGCAGCTCGGCAGCTCCTGCATTGAGCATCTGCCCCCTGGTGGTCAGTGTGCATCATAGCTACCAGTTGGACAGTCACTTAGGCTTTTATATATACATCAGAGGCCTGGTGCACGAATTTGTGCATGGGTGGGGTCCAGCCAGCCTGCTCTGATCGGGGCCGATCGTGCTGGCCGGGGACAGAGGTTGCAGAAGGTTGGCCAGTTGGCCCTGCCTCCGATTGGGGGTGGGGCTGGCCAGGGGAGGGGCTGCGGGCAGTGAGCCGAATGGCCCCACCCCCTGGTCAAACTCCCGGTTGAGGGGACAATTTGCATATTAGCCTTTTATTATATAGGATATATAGGGCTAGTGACCTGGTGCATGGATTCATGCACATTGAAAGGAAATTTATTAGAAGGTGGCCAGCAGGGCGGGCCTGGGTGAGATGGGCCAGACATGCCCTGGAGCCAACCTCCTATGGTCCCTCCCCCGTATCTGTGGAGGGAGTGGGGGTCCCTCCAGCAGGTGGGGTCCCTCGGCCTGGCCTGCGGGGATCAGGCTGAAACTGGCTTTCCAACATCCCCCGAGGGGTCCCAGAGTGTGAGAGGGCACTCTGCAAAGTTGCTGTTGTACAGGGTGTGGGATGCAAATGCAAGTGTGCAGTAAACCAGATTCAGGGCCCACAGTAGCCAGCAACAACATAACCCATGGCTGAAGGTGGTATTGCGCGGCCCCAGGAGGAATCAGGCTCCATCCTGCTCCATCCTGCTCCATCCTCTCTGGTTTCGGGGTGTGTCACCCGAGAACCACCCCTGACAAATACTTGGCAGCTCCTGTGTTGGGTGTCTGCCCCGTTGGTCAGTGTGCATCTCAGTGACCGGTCAGACGGTCAGACACTTAGTATATTAGCCTTTTTTATATATATATATATATATAAATAAAAGATATCCTATATAATAAAAGGCTAATATGCAAATAGACCAAACGGTGGAACAACCAAACAACCGGTTGCTGTGATGTGTGCTGACCACCAGGGGGTGCGCGGGGAACATGGCGGGCAGCAGCAGGCAGCAGAGCGTGGAACAAGGCGGGGCGCCAGTCGCTGTCATCAGGGTGAGCCTCTGGTAGTTACTGAAAATTCTCTGCTTCCACACGCTGAGGTCCTGCTGGGCTTCTCCACCTCCCCCTGCTCCTGAAGGGCGATTGGGGCCGGCAGCTGCCTCTCGCACCTACTGTCGGCGATGGCCCTGCTCGCACCCGCTGCCAGCACCAGAGCCGCCACTCACACCTACTGCCTGCGCCAGCCCCGCTCGCACCCGCTGCCAGCCCCGATCACCCCTGAGGGCTTCTCCACCTCCCTCTGCTCCTGAGGGGCGATCGGGGCAGCAGCTGCCACTCACACCTGCTGCTGGCACCGGCCCCAATCGCGAGGCTGCTGGCAGACAGGGGATTGGGGTCCACAGAGGGAGGGGCCGGCAGGGGTGCAAAGGATGGGCTGAGACCTGCCCCTGTGCCCACCACAGCCTCGTGGCCCACAGTTCCTTTCAATGATGAGAGAGAATCATTGATTGGCTGCCTCCTGCATGCCCCCTACTGGGAATAGAGCCCACAACCCCGGGTATGTGCCCTGGACCAGAATAGAACCCTGGACCCTTCAGTCTGCAGGTTGATGTTCTACCCACTGAACCAAAACCAGCCAGGGCTATTTAGGCATTTTCAACCTCCACTTCTGGGGCAGCCCTACTGAAGGGGCGGGGAGGGGGCTCTGGAAATGAAAAGAAAAAATGCTACTACTTGGAAAACGCTTTCATGCCTATTACTGCATTTGGTCCTAACAACGTTTTACTATTGAGAACATGGCTTTCCAGAGAATTAATTACTGCCTGGACCAACCTCTTGTTAGTCTCCCTCCCCAAAAATGCCACTACCCTTTGAGGCAGCCTTCAAACCCTTCCCTGGGAATCCCAGGAGACAGGAACTCAGACATGAGGCCTCCAGGCTCAGAGAGGACCCAGGTGAGGAAACTGGACAACGATGATATTAAATACCAGCCACGATGCCTGGTACTTCTATAGTCTTCCCTCTGTACAGCCGTATAAAGTAGGCATGATTATCACCATTCCAAAAAGAAGCTGAGGCACAGAGAGGTTAAGTAACTTGCCCAAGGTCACAGAGGTGTTAAAAGCGAGAGCCAGGACTTGGACGAGGCAGCTGGATTAGAGGTGGACAACCACAAGGTGTAGGGAGGGAGGGAGCAAGCTGGAAAGGAAGACAACAGGAGGGCACAAAACCCTCGGAGCAGGTAGCGGCATACCACTCCCAGCCCGCCAGGGGGCCACCCCGAGAAGGTGCCTCTCCTGTCCCTGGCTCCCAACCTCTGCTTGGTCACTGTCACAGCCTAGCATCTCAGAGCAGACCTCTCACCCGATCCGGCCTAACCCTCTCATTGTACAGAGGAAGACACGGAGGCCCAGAGGTGAAGCCACCTGCCGAAGACCAGGTCACTAACTGGTGCAAAGTGAGAATCAGAGGTGAGGACCCCAGCAGTTAAACTCCCCACGTGTCCGGAATACCGTGCAACTGCCCGCCCTCCACACTGCGCCAGGTCAGAGATGACGGACAGCGTGCCCTGCTAACTACTCTATGCCCACCACAGAGCCTGGTAAACACCCAAACATCTCCCGCTAGGGAAGATCTTTACCACCTTCCTACCCCAACCAGTTTTCCAGCTGTCTGTGCTGTGCAGCTGGGGAGCAGTGCCCAGTTTGCCCACACTTCTGCCCTCGGTACAATCTAAAGTTGCTGTGGCCAGGGAGAGTGCCCCTGCTGGGTTTGTTGGGGTACTAGCCCCAGAACCTGAACCTTCCACCCTGGAACTGGGCAACCCAGAAGTCACTGAACCCCCCAGAGGACGGAGATGACCAGGAACTTAGCCCTTGGGCAGCGCACCGACTCCTCCCACTGCAGCTTCCAGTTCCTGTGAACTCCGCCTTCCTGGCTTCTCACTTCCTTTTCCTCCTCATCCCCTTCCGCTGCCCTTGCAAGTCTGCAGCCTCTGCTCACGCCTGCTCAACAGCACAGCACGCCCCGGCGAGGTCACTCTTCCCACTGATGGGAGGCCGAGGTGGGCTGGCCACTGCTCCTCCGCCCTCCTGTGCCACCTGGCAGTGCCATCCACACAGCTGGCATTCCTGCTGCTGCCTCACAGGAATGGGCTGGTAGCGGACCCCCTGCCTGTCTGCCTCTCCAGCACCTGACCTGGCCCTCACTGAGCAGAGAGCCCTCCCGGCCAGCTCTACCCTCCCTGCCTCTCCTGGACATGCTCGCGTCCTCTCTCCTGCCCCAGCGCAGGTTCGGGAGGGAGAGCATCCAGGCTCCATGGAAACAGGAACCCTCTCGGAGCACTCGGGACGTTTGTCCTACGTACAGTTCTAGCACCTCTCGTGAACTGACATTTAATTCTCACAACAACCTGAGGCACACAATAGTATTCTCCTTTCCCAGATAACTAGAAAAACCAAGGCACAGCAAACTCTAAGAGCTTTCTCAAGTCCATAAAGACAGGAGGGGGCAGAGGCGGGCAGCGGGTTCCGGAGACCACACTCGGGCTGGGATTTGAATCGTGGTTCAGTCACCGCAGAGTGCAGTGCCCGGCCGCGGGTGGTGGAGCCACAGCTGGGTCTGCAGGACTCTGCCCCGAATCTTCAATGTGGCCTCAGGCTTGTCCTCTCCCCCCGCCCTGTCAGAGCCCAAGAGACATGCGTGGTCCAGAGGCCAGGTAGGTACAAAGTCTGGCCAACTCAGAGCCTTCACTCTCCCCCGTCCTGCTTCTCCCCCGGGGGAGAGCTTACCTGAGCATGTAGGGCGGCGGCGGCAGCAGCAGTGGCAGCTGGGTAGGTGAACGCAGCGTGTGAGATAGCCGGGGTCAGCTCGGTGGTGTACAGAGGGTAGGGGGCCCAGGCCTCTGGGGACGTGGGGATCAGAGCAGTCCCCATCAGGTCATCTACAAAGGGAGACAACAGCCCCCGTCGTCAGAACACTCCCCTCTGCCACCTCATGCCAAGCAGACAAGGGGACTCAGCGCTACGGTTGAAGCAGAAGCTCCCGTCAGGTCAGATACCCCTCAAGACCAGAGAAAGAAGCCGTGTTAACTTGGCCTGGCAGGGAGAGCGTCTTGTCTGCTTCGAGAAGCTCTCAGACGGGCCTCCGCCCATCTCAACCAAGAGAAACCAGAGAAGGCTGCAGGGAAGTCTGATGGCTCAGCCCGTCCGAGGCCCAACAAAGGCTGCAGGGAGGACGGAAGCATGGAGACCCTACGGAGGTGGCTGTGGATGCAAGCAGCCTCCTGGAAAAGGGGGCGTGCATGCGGAGAGTCCCCCAGTGAGAATCTCAATGCCTGCTCTCTGTACAAACCCCACGGGGGCCCGGAGCCCAGGCCTAGTGCAGGGCAGCAGGCTGCAGCTGAGCGCCACTCACAGGGGTCCCGTGCGATGAAGTGTGCTCCGAGGGCGGGGTGAGCGCTGGTGGGATTTGGTGTAGCCATTAGCTTGTTCTTGGCCATCTTGGTATTGGCTTTGGCAAACTCTAGCCTCAGGGTCTGCGGGTTCTCGGGATCAAAGCGAATACCCTACATCGGAAGGAAAGGAAGGGAAAGACTTTACTCTGTAGAACCCAGACTGTCCACTGCAGTGGGCACAGAAGGGCCCCAGAAATGTTCTTGCCCGAAAGACTTGCCCACATGGGGCCACGAC
The DNA here is from genome assembly GCF_000147115.1 of Myotis lucifugus. Lineage (NCBI taxonomy): Eukaryota > Metazoa > Chordata > Mammalia > Chiroptera > Vespertilionidae > Myotis > Myotis lucifugus. The sequence continues at coordinate 1,977,599 of NW_005871163.1, read as the reverse complement.
AGAGGACATGCTGCTCCAGCCTTGTGAGTAGTGACGTCTGGCCAAGACAGCACAGCCAAGGACGCTGCCCCAGGGCGGCTGGGAAATAAGGTCTGTGGGCCCTCTCCTTGGGCGTGGGGTGGGGGAAGGTTTGCAGAAGACAGAGCAAGGACACCCCATGCCGAGGGGACTGTGGGTCAGAGAAAGACCTGTTCGCCATCTACTCACATTCAATGCATTCTTGGCTGCTTCTGCTCCTGCCCGGCTGTCAAAGATCACAAAACCAACAGGCTAGGAGGAAAAAGAGAGAACACCCTTGTATCTCTCCCAACATCCCATCTGCCCCGCAAAAACAAAACAAAACACCAAAATCCCAAAATAATAAAAAGCAACTCTTGCCCATTTCCACCCTAAGCTCAGTTGGAACAACAGAAGGCTCTGCACCAAAAGTCTCCAACCCAGGTACCACGTTGTGGGAAGTGATGCCAGCAGAGCTTTCTCCCACAGCACTCAACATCACCCTTCCAATAATTTTTTTTTTTTTTTTAATGCATGCAGGTAATTAAGAGTAAGTTCCAGCCCAGTCAGCATGGCTCAGTGGTTGAGCGTTGACCTAAAAAGAGGAGGTCACAGTTCGATTCCCTGTCAGGGCACATGCCCAGGTTGTGGGTTCGATCCCCAGTGTAAGGCATGCAGGAGGCAGCTGATCATTGATCCTCTCTCATCACTGATGTTTCTCTCTCTCCCTCACCCTCTGAAATCAATTTTAAAAAAATTATATATATATATATATATATATATATATATATATATATATATATATATGTAAGTTCTGATGTTTTCCCAGGAAGGGGACTCCAATATATCAAGTGCCCAAGGAAGTTCTAGATTCGAACAGGTTGAAACTTCTCCAACTTCATTTTGCCAAGGTTCAGTCCAGACCCCAAGTGGCCCTCAGCCTCGAGCCAGGAGTCAGAGAGGGAGGACCAGGAGCTGACTGGTAAGAAGAGGGGGTCTGTGGAGGCCACTGTTTCATCAGCCCAGGACAGAAACAGGAATAGGGAGCAGGTCTCAGCTCCCTCACGACAGAGTGAAAGGCACAGACTTCATCCCAAGCTCAGCAGTTGGGATGGGCTGGGAGGGAGAAAAACCTTGCAGAGAAATTACCTGTCTCGAGGTGAGCTTGATCAGGGACCCTTCATACCCCTGCAGAGAGAGGCAGTCATTAACAGGGAAGGTCAGAGCCACTGCTGTGCTGTCCCAGCCACCCACTCCGCCCTCCACCACTGTTGGGCGCCCTCCATTCTGCATCCTGCACCACACGGAGTAGCACGTGGTGGGCATCGGTGGTAGTAGCCATCGCTTCACGCATAAATGCCCATTTGCCCCACTAGCTCGTAATCCAGACGCACAGATCTTACCTCGTTAGGTTTTCTCCTCTGCAAACTGAAAAGGCTACACTGAGTCTCAAAGATTAGTTCTACAGCAAAACCTATGGAGATTCTCCATGTCCCCACTTTACAGATGAGGAAGCAGAGGCTGGGAAGGGCTAAGTGATCAACAGAAAGCAACCTGTGAATCGACAGGTCTGTGATCACAGTTTCTGATGCTCTGCCCAGGTCAGCGATTCATTCCTGACGCTTCGCCTCCATCCTAGGCTCTGCCCGTGGGTGGCGGGGCCCACACTCACCTTGAACGGCCTGAAGAGCAGGTAGAGTTCTCTGGGTTTAATGTCCACAGGGAGGCCACTGACGAACAGTGTCCGGACCTGGAGACAGAAGGACAGGAATGATGGCCCTTCCTTCTAGAAGGAACTAGAATCCTCCCAGAGTTTAGGGAGGAATTTGGTATTTCCTGAGACAAATGAATACTCAGAGGTTCCTAGCATTTAACTTTTTGTTATTGTTGTTAATCCTCACCCAAGAATATTTTTCCATTGATTTTTAGATTTCTATTTATTTATTTATTTTTAAATATATTTTTATTGATTTCAGAGAGGAAGGAAGAGGAAGAGAGAGAGAGAAACATCAATGATGAGAGAGAATCATTGATTGGCTGCCTCCTGCATACCCCCCACTGGGGATCGAGCCTGCAACCCAGGCATGTGCCCTTGACTGGAATTGAATCTGGGACCCTTCAGTCCATAGTCCTATGCTCTATCCACTGAGCCAAATGGCTAGGGCTGATTTTTAGAGAGAGTGGAAGGGAGTGGGGGAAGAGAGGGAGAGAAGGAAATGGAGAGAATAGAGATGTGTGTGAGAGAGAGAGGTGATACCCTGACTGGGGCCAGGTATCACACCTACAATCAGGTATGTGCCCTTGACCAGGAATCAAAGCCGAGACCCTTCAGTGTGTGAGCAGATGCTCTAACCATTGTGCCACCAGCCAGGGCACAAGCATTTAACTTTTCAAAGCCCTTCCTGTACACTTTTCTTTCTCTAGGTTCATCCTGCAGGTGTCACTCAACAAGCACCTGCTGAGCACCTCTGTGCAAGACTGTCTGCTGTCGAACAGCTGCAAGAAGAGAACGCCCTATTTAATAAGCACACAGATCACGGATCCCTTTTCAGATCAAGGGCCCCTCTGACCTCCTAAGCAAACTATGTATCTTACCCCCCCCCCCCACCACAAATGCACAAGTTAAAATGTATATATTTTGTAGCAGATACCCATAGACCCAGGTTGAGAGGTTCCATCTGGTCCAGGGGAGAGGCAAAGATGTAAATGGAACCTAAGTCCTATGCTACACCCTGGGATGACTTCAGCAGAGGGCCCACGACTGTCACATCCATCCCCTGGGCACTGCTCCTGATGCTAGATGTAAGCTCTTTAATGGCAGGGATGTGTTGTTTTCTCGCCTCTATGTCCAGCTCCTACTATGGTGCTGGTACTAAATGTTTACTGAATCAGAGACCGGGGGTTAGGAGTCAGGGATGGAACAATTATGCTGGGTTTTGAAGAATGAGTAGGATCTTGCCAGCTTCAAATGAGGCAGATGATGCTGTGAGTTACAAGGCTTGCCCTCACCATGGTGACAAGTTGGTGTTGAAGCCAGGTCTAGACACCAGATTTCTATCCTGTGACTCCAGCCAAACCCAACTTCCTGAACGGCATGATAGCCTGTGGGACCCAGCCAACAGCCTTGTTAGAGACAATGGATTGAATCAGGAACCTGGGGCAGCCAGGCAAAGTTACACCCAACACACACACACGCACGCACACGCACATCCTCAACAGAGCCAGGAGTGACTACGGACCCAGCATGGATAGCTGCTGGTAGCCAGTGTCACCAGCCCCAGCCCATGCCTGATAACAAATGGGTAAGGACACGTTTCTTCACTCACATGAGTTTTTTGCCAAGAAGCATACCCTTGCCATTTAGAGCACATTGTTCCTTTCGGTCATGCCTTTCCCGAACCAGATATGCCTCTGCTCCCAGGCCTGGGGGAAGGTTCTGTACACGTCACAGCCCGCAGCTGTGTCCCCGTCTGCACGGTGCTCAAGTGCTGCCCTGCTCCCAGAAGCACCTGGGAGAAACTGGACAGCCGAGGCTCCCGGGTGGGCTCCGGAGGGCACCCTCCTCTATACGCTGCCCTTTGGTGGGAGGGCCTTTAACCTCCCTGTAACCCCCAAAGGAGAGTGACCTGCTGGGGTCACCAGCTTTTCTTTAAAGGCAGCAGACCCGGAACCCACCTGGGCAGATAGAGGTGATGCTTGCTTCTGGGTGCCAGGACTTGAGCACCCAGGCAGGACCCTGCTTCTCCCCCTCCCTGGGATGGAGGGGACTTGGTTTGGGTCAAAGATGCAGAACCAGAGCCACCCCACAGAAACCTCTGCCTCCGTTCTCCCCAGGGGCCACCCATTTCACCCCGGCTAATTTTAAACCCTTCCTCAAATGGCTCCTTTCTGGCCAGACCTCCCCAGAGGCCCCCTTAAATAGCAAGTTCTCAGCACCAAGCTTCCTGCTGGGTGGGGGAGGGGAGGAGGAGGGATCTTTCCCTCCTTCCCAGCTCAGATCCTGGTTTCCAGCCTTCCCTCTGGGCCGGATGTTTCCAGCCTTTTTCTTCTGGTTTCCATCATTTAGGTTCTGAAGTGTTCACAAGGCCACAGTATCGCTCCCGTCCTGTCCCTGGCCACCTCTCAGAAACAAAAGGAGGCCAAGGCAGCTACGGGCGTGGTGGCGGGTCCCTGTCTGCCAGGCCACAGACCCTTTGCTGGGATATCCAAGTCTGGGAGGTTAGGTCACAGGAAGCCTGGCCTGACTATTCTCTCAGGTTCTTACTTGATCTTAGTCACCCCAGCAGACGACGGGCTCCCTGACTACCCTCTGTGCAGGCAGGGAAACTGAGGCCCAAAGGGCCTCATGCAGCTTAGTTCACCCAGGCACCCTGACTCAGTCTTCGGTGCCACCAGCAATCCGTCCGGCTGTGGGGACAGATGGAGTGGCACGGGGGTGGCCTTGTTAGCCTCATGTAGGTAAAGTATTGCCACACATCCATTCAGAAGCTCTTCCTTGGGGACTCGTTTAGGATGACAGCAAAGCTGGAGCAGTAGGCAGAAGAAACTGGCGAAGCAAGGTCGAGGGGGCATGAGCTCAGCCCCACGCTGAGAGGGGAAGAGGTTCCAGAGCCCACCACGCCTCTGCCTTTCGGCTTCAACTCCCTCTGGTCCTGCCACAGCCCATCTCCTCCGGGTCCCCGGCAAGCTCCACGCGCTCCAAAGGCAGCTGCCCGTGCTGCCTCTCGGGCCACCCCTCCCCAGTTCCTTGACTGAAGAGCACCCACCCCTCACATCCCTCTACTTCCTCACTTCCCCTCCCTTCCTCTGAAGTCCTACGGGGCCCTCAGAACCCCCTGCCTCACATCGTTTCCACCCGTCTGAGTTTATCCTGGACTCCAAAACCCCACAGAAGGGAGCCACGTCTCAAAACTTTCCTACCCTCCAAAGTTCCCAGAGCCAGGCCTCAGCACCTGCACTGTCTCCATGCGCCTCGGTCCTTCCAAAGGAACTCCCAGCCCGAGAGATGTGGCCCAGCGTGGCAGAGTAATGCCATAAATGGCAAAGACAACAGGCTTCAGTTAGGCCGCTGTTTGCACCCCAGCTTAAGGCTTGGCTCGGGGAAGATGCCTCCTGCCTCCAAAGCTGTACAACACGGATACCACCTACCTCCAGGATGAACAGTTCGCCTCACTCCATGTCTGGCACTTGGGAGGCTCAACGAACTGCACATTCACCTCACCTATCAGGTACCCCAAGCCTTTTACTTATAAGTGCCTAGTGAGGCGGGGTCGGGTCTGCTGGAGCTGGCAACATGGGTGAGCTGGCAACATGGGTGAGACGATCTTAGGTGGTCACTGGCTCCTCTTCCTCTTTCCCAGGGAGGTAATATTTGAGGTGAAGGCACAATGGAGATGAACTACAACACCCTCATTTTACAGATGAGGAAACTGAGGCTCAGAAAAGGAAGGTAACAAAGCAAGGTGACTGCACAGTCAGGATCCTTTAGGGACGGCTGGGACAGAGACATGCAGTTACTTCTCCAAGGCCTGGTCGACTAGTGTCCCAGGCCAGCCTTGGAGACCAGTCCCATGCCACTTGCTGGTGCCAGCCTCACAGGGCTCAATGTTCATCATGAGGTGGGTGCAGACACCAACAGCTGATTGATGCCAAGATGAAAAGACCAACCAGAGAGCCCATGTCCTGCCTATTCCACAAATTTATTATAAGAATTCAACACAGCCCTGGCTGGTTTGGCTCAGTGGATAGAGCGTCGGACTGAGGACTGAAGGGTCCCAGGTTCGATTCCAGTCAAGGGCACATGCCCAGGTTGTGGGCTCAATCCCCAGTTGGGGGCATACAGGAGGCAGCCAATCAATGATTCTCTCTCATCATTGATGTTTCTATCTCTCTAACCCTCTCCCTTCCTCTCTGAAATCAATAAAAATATATTAAAAAAAAAAAAGAATTCAACACAAAAGTGTTTTCAGAATTTGAAGGGAGCATAAGGGACGGTTCCCACAATCCCAGGTACTAGAAGTCACCACACTCGTTTACCTGGCCCTTCTCCTTCTGGACCTCAGCCCTTCTCCAGAAGTGCCCACACAACCCACGGGATCATATCCTTTCCATCCTGAAACAGGGAAAGCAACCACAGCCCTTTTCAAATGGCCATCTTCGCCTGGCCAGGGTGGCTCAGTGGTTGAGAGTCAATCTATAAACCAGGAGGTCACGGCTCAATTTCCGCTCAGGGCACATGCCTGGGGTTGTGGGCTCGATCCCCAGTGGGGGGCCTGCAGAAGGCAGCCAATCAATGATTCTCTCTCATCACTGATGTTTCTATCTCTCTCTCCCTCTTCTTTTCTCTCTGAAATCAATAAAAAAATATATATTTTTAAAAATGGTCATCTTTAGTGGCAGATATGAGCAGACAGTGCCAGACCACAGCCATGTCCTAAGCACAAGGAGATATGTTTGGGATGGGGTAGCAGGGGTCCTCAAACTACGGCCCGCGGGCCACATGCAAATACAAATATTGTATTTGTTTCCGTTTGGTTTTTTTACTTCAAAATAAGATATGTGCAGTGTGCATAGGAATTTGTTCATAGTTTTTTTTAAACTATAGTCCGGCCCTCCAACGGTCTGAGGGACAGTGAACTGGCCCCGTTTAAAAAGTTTGAGGACCCCTGGGGTAGAGCGAGGACTGGGGGAGAAATGGAGAATCCTTAGAAGTCAGTGAAAGGAGAAACTTGCTGAGGAACAGCTCCTCAGACGGAACCCACTGGAGGCACCACATTTCACCCGGACAAAGAACTTGGCCAGAGAGGTGTCCCGAGACACAGGACACCGCAGGCACGGCTGTGTGGCCCTCATGGCGGTCGGGAGCAGACTCAACCTTGCTGGAGGTCCCAGCCAGCACCAGGCCCACTGAGGGGAGCCAACTGGCCTTTTGGCACACCTGGGTCCCTGTCCAGCAAGGCTTTGGGGGCTCCCGAGGCAGCTCTTTCCTTCTGCAAGTCCTGCTGCCCATCTTCCTCTGAAGTTGCTGGGAGCGAGGGGGCAGGGGAGTCCAGCCCCTTGGGTAAGCCCACAGGCTATCACTGGTTAGCAGACTTCCTGGGGCTGGTAGGTCTCTGCTGTGGGTTCCTGGGCTCTTTCCCTCCAGCTGGTGCTGGATCTGGGGTGCCTAAGGGTTCCCTAAGGGTTCACCTCTTGACCGCTCCTCACCTCCTCTACCGGTGGCCCCTGAATCCTACCCCCAGTGCTTCAGGGAGGGGCAAAAGGGCACTACCTGAGAGGCACAGGAAAGGGTGGTCCCCCATCCTCAGCCTTGTTCTTGAGGCCCCTGGGATCGGGATGTCCCCTCCCATAAGGAGCCTCTCAACTGCTCTTTCTAAGCCCAGCAAGACAGAGGACCCAGGCTCCCGGGGTGCCCAGTCCTCTCCTTCGTGACAGGCAGGGGAAAGCAGGTCACCACCTAGGTTTTCCTCTCCTCTCGGCAGCTCTCTCCAGCCCAGAGGGACAGCTTAGTGTTTTGCAGGGAAGAGAAGTAGGAAGAAGGAGCTCTGATAAACTCATTCATATCTATGTGTCAGTGGTGTTCTTCTATCAGACAAACTGAAACCTGTTTAAAGATCTTCAGATAAAAATGAAATGAAACCGAAGCCTTCAGGAGCAAGATGATAACACACCCAAGGCAGCACAGTCAAGCTTCTGTGGGCAAAGCTTCCAGACAGGACTTCGATCCATTTCGCTCTGCCCAGGGGGACAGCTCTCTGGCCTCTGCACACTCTGATGGGCAGACCTGTCACTCAGGTGTCCCCAGGCCAGGCCAGCTTCCTCGACAGTGGGCTGCTCAGGTCTCGGGCCAAGCTCACAGGGGACCCTGCAGGAATTAAGGGAAGGGGCTGGCAGGGGAGCAAGAGGAGATGGGTGTTCTACACAGAAAGCCCCTGTGTGGAACGGGACTGGGGTCAGTGGGGGCCTCAGAGCTCTCCCACTCAGCCAGAGGCCAGGCAAGGGTCTGGCCACTCTGCTCTTACCAGATGTGTGCCCTCCTCTGCAAGGGGAAGGACATGCCTGATGCTGAGGGCTCAGTAGCTCTAACGTGTCCCAACCTCTGGACACAAAAGACTCCTTCATACTCGGCATTAAATACTCAACGTCCCAGTGAAGGGCGGCAGTAGGGTATTGTGGCCAGAGGCTCCCCCAGTCCAGCTTTGATTAGAGATGGGAAGGTCAGACACGGCTTTCGAAACCAGTGGTATGCCCCTGGGTATGCCCCTCTTATCTTTTGACTCTGAAGGGCACCATGGCCTGGTAACTCTCCAAGATGGCAGCCTGGACTTCAGGTCCACCTGCCTGGAGGGCAAACCTTTCTCCACAGAGGATGCTGAGGCAGGAAAACATCAGGGCCACTGCCCACGCTTCCCCCACCCGACTCCCAAATAAATGCCACAGCTCCACCAGGAGCGCCCTCCTCTGGAAGACAGACTCCTGCCCTCTAGCCAAATCCTTGCCCCACCGGCTGGGGTTCAGGGAAAGACACACTCGGGAAACTCGACTCCGGCCATAGAAACATTCTACCAAAGAAATAAAGACGGTATTTGAACATTGATTCTTTGCAGCAATCCCTTAGCACCTCTGAAAGTTAGAATTCAGCCCGGGAAGGAAAAACTGTTCTGTCCACTCCATCAAAATGTTCAAGCAATGCGCTTGCTCTGAATCCCCGCCTACTGGCTGCTGAGGAGCTCTCCCGGTGTCATCTGGATGGAAAACACCACTTCGGGAAGGGGGGTGGAATCCAAAAAGGGAAAAACAAGCCTCTCCTAAGCCCCTCCCACATCCTTCCCCAGCTCCCAGCCCTCAGCAGCCACTGAAATGCTGAATATGTGAGCTGGAAGAAACCTTCTTTTTAGAGGAGGAAGCCAAGGCCCTGGGGTCCAGGAGCTGCTCACGGTCACCGAGCACATCAGAAGCAGACCCAGTGTCCCCAGGTGCTCACGAGTCAAAGCTCTTCTGCACACGATGATTTCACACCACCCACCCACTCAGAGCCCAGTGGGGTCAGCCGTGGGCACCCAGGAATAGGTAGATGGCCTTCAGCTTCCGAGTGAAGAGGGCAGAAACAGCTCCTCGCAGAAGGCTGATTGGGGGTCCCAGTGGATGATCCCACGGTTAATCCGAACAGAGTGAATGAGAGGGAGGTCAAGGGGAAAACTGCCAGACGGCCAACTCCCAGCCACTGAGTATAGCCTGGTGCCCCATTCACTAGGGGAAGTGGGGGTGGGAAGCCCCTCGAACACCTTGGACAGGACAGCTGGGCTCTCGCAGCTCCAGGAAGCCTCAACCAGGCCACCCCGCCCCCGCCAGCCAGTTCACAGGGGTTTATGGGCTGCAGCCTGCACTATATACAGATTACAGCTTTCCTGATATAAAGGCAGTGAAGATCCTTTTTGAACTTGTACTGGCCATCATCACACCCAGCTCTGGCTTCGCCAAGGGAAAGAGACCCCACTGAGAACCAAGACAGGGGACTCAGGTTCAGCCTCCTGCTCAGCAAACAACTGCTGACCAGACATGCACACAAAAGAAAAACAGCCTCAAACCAACTGTCAGGGAGCTTGGGTTGGAGTCCCAGCCCCGCCAGTCAGGCCTTCCTCACGGCCTGGGCAACAAAGGAGAGGGGTGGACTAGCCTTAGGTCCTTCACACTCCGCCTTCTAAGACACCAGGGAAGCAGGTGTCCTCCATTGGCTCAGAGTTTAAACACGTTCCTTCTGTCCACAAGGAAACAAAGGAAGTGGTGATGAAGGGGCTAGAGAAGGAGAGGGTAGGAGAGCAGAAGTCAGAAGCCAGGCCCTGGCCAAGTTGAGCCTGAGGGTTTGAGAGGGGTCCCTGCTGGAGTAATATTGGGGTTGCCTAACAGAAAGCTCAGAGCAGTCACACCCTCCCAAGCGGAGATCTTGTGGCCAGGATTTTTCTTGTGTGTGTGTGTGTGTGTGTGTGTGTGTGTGTGTGTGTGAAGGGGGTAGGGTGGGGGCTGGGTTCTGCTTGGGTTCCACGCTTAAGCTTGGCACCGGCAGATCGCTCCTACCCCTCCCGAGGGAAAGAAGTCCCTCTGAGCGAGGCCACTTGACGAGAGGTGGATGGAATGTGGCGACATGGCCCGCAGATCCAGGACTTATAAGGGCTGAACACAGCATAGGACTAAAGAGCAAGCAGATACAGCCAGACAGTGAATGGGAACCCAGACGCACACACTCCCAGAGCCCCAGTGCTCCCTCGTTTCCTCCAAGGAGCTCTGGGCCAGGACGCCGACAATGCCATCGGACAGCCAGATCTGGCGTGAAGTCCCAGGCTTAGGACTTGCCCCTGCTAATTACAGCCCAAATCACTCATTATCAGGGCTTGGCTCTCAGACCCCATCTGGGCAGCACGTCATGGCTTTTAGTTTTTTCACGCTTACCATTGGCACGTAAGCCTGGCAGTCCTTCCATGTGATAGGCAGCGTGGTACTGGCCCATTTCATAGATGGAGAAACCAGCTCAGGGATTAGGTGCCTGGCCAGCCAGTGGCAGGGCTAGGGATCAAGTCCAAGTTGCCTGGGAAGTTGGGGGTCTTTCCCTATAGCCTGCAATGTGTCCAGGACTGTGTGTGTGTGTGTGTGTGTGTGTGTGTGTGTGTGTGTAGGAGTGGGGAACTAAGCTGGGATGGTAAGAAGTTCTCTAAAGGGAGGGCACGTATATATTTTTTTTGTTGGGCTGGCTTGTATAGTGTTCAATAAGAAGGCTTCAGACCTCACACCCCAAGCTAATTCTAGCTCCAGGAACAGGGTTACCGTCTTAGAAGCACACTTGGTCAGAGCCTATTGTGAGCACCAGCCTACACCTCATCTAGGGAACCAGACCAAACAGCATGAACTGCGCCATGCAGATGACTCGCTGCTATGTCCAGGCACCTGCTTTCCATTTGGTTCCAGACAGAGCCAGGGTCCAAGGCTTTCCGAGGGGCAGACTCACAGGGCTTCCAGAATGGAGGGCCCACGGGTGAGGCTCCCTCCCCTTCTGCACCATACACCTCATCCTTCCTGGTGCTGTGCAGTTGGCCAATGCAGATCTACTGCTTGTCCCCTGTACTTGGCACCACTGTCACACACCACCCCGCAGATTCAAAGCTTTGGCCTAAAGGAATCTTATACCCCACCCCCAGCTCCAAAATCAATACCTCCAACCCTTACACCATGTGATGTTATTTGAGTGTGAACAGGCCGTACTGGGAACACAGCACTAAGCCCAACACACTGCCCATCATCTGACTCGGGCAGATGATGCCTGACAAGAGATGTTTCCTAATGTAATGCTCCTGTCGAGAGAGGGTCTCTGTTCAGGGATGGAAGCTGCATTCTGGCCGGAGCTCACCTGTGACAAATACATCAGGATCCCTCCATTCCCAGCTGTGCCTGGATATGACCACAACTATCCACCAAGGACAGGGGCCAGTCTGGGCAGTTCTTCTCAGCCTTCACAGCGACAAGGGTTCTCAAAAATGGCTTCAGGCGCTATTCCAGTAACCTCTCCTGACCCCCCACCCCCACCCCGGTAAAAGCCCAGACCCATTTGGGAGGGGGAGGTTGGCTCTTCCCAAGAGGAGCTCGATACTGCAGACACGTATCCCATGCCTGGTCCCAGTCAGGCCCTGCCCTGCCTCCCTGGGAGTCCAATATGCAGGCAGCCTTGATGACTTGTGACAGCCACAAGCTTCTGCTCAGCCAGCCATAAATGACTAAAGGCCATGGCAGATGGGCCTAGGCTGACCCTCCCACTACACACACCCCCTGTGATACTCCAGAGGCCCCCAGCACAGATGGGTCCACCAGTGGACTGTCTTCAGGAAGGTAGAACCCACCAGAACTGCCACCGGTCTGGCCTCGGCACATCTTGGAGACAACCTTACTCTTTCCATCCAAGGGTAGAATAGAGGAAGCAGCAGAAAGCCGAGGAGCCTGTGCTGGTCCCTGGGCAGACAGACAGGGTTCTGGCACATGAAGCCTCTTGTCTACAGCTCCCGCCTCACAGCAGCATGGTTCCTGAAGCATGGCGGACGGGCCCTGCCACCGCCTCACGGCTTTGCCAGGGGCGTGAGGACCCTTCTGAGGCAGCCATGGTCAGGGGCTGGCGGGGAACTCTAGCACTCTCCTTCAGCTCTGATTAATGAGAGGTGGTGGCCCTTGACCAGGTGCTCAGTGGTCAGGGCAGGCAGGAAGGCTCCTCCTCTTCTCCACCTCTCAGTTCTGCCTGGAGGTCCAGGGGAAAGCATGAGAGCAAAAGGCTCAGCATCCGGCAGGTTCATGCCTTGCCTCTATTTACAGTGGTCACCAGCTGCCCACTGAAGATGGGGATAAGTCAGATGTGCAAACACTGAATGAGATTTAGAAGCAGGTTCTTACGGGGGGGGGGGGGGGGAGGGGGGGCAAACTAGGCTGTCTGTCTGTGTTTAGGGGAGGAGAAGATAAGGAGACCCAAAGAGTGTGTCCTCCCCCAACTGACAGGTAGTCACTTTAGAGCAAGCATGGTTTCTTTAGTCAAGATGCCTAAAGCCACAGAGTACCAAGGGTGTATGAAGACAGTCAGCCCTGGTACAGGCAACAGGGGAGCATACTGTCTGCAGAGAACTGAAAAATAAAAGTGACTTGGCCTGGTTTTTATTATCATGAGATAGCAATTCTAAACAATCTCTGTGATAAAACATTGCTCCTGCAAGGGCCGACAGCTCCCCTCACCCAACCTTGGGATGCCACGAGACCAAAGGGAGCTAGCCTGCGGCCAGTCTCTGAGCTTCTATTGAGACCCTGGCATCACCCAAAGCTCAGGCTTCCAAAGCTTTAGTTGCAAGACTTTTTCTCCCCCTGCCCCCAAGTCTCGCCAAAAACCCTAATAACAGAACAGCAGGTATAGCGTGGTGAACAGTAACGCTGGGTTCAAATCCTAACTCACCCACTCACTAGCTGCATGCGAGTTATCTAACCTCTGTGTCTACTCCTCGTTTATGAAATGGTGATGATGATGTAAGTAATTCACAGGCTGTGGTAAGAGGTGAAGGAGTTCAAATGGTAAAGTGCTTAGAGCAATGCCTGGCACAAACACCATATACGGGCTCACTATTATTAGAACAGCCTCTTCCATAGGTTATTTGAGCAGAGGCGACACATCCATAACACCCAGGAAGAAGAGCCTGATCTACTGGAATCTGCCTGAATCCACTTGCCTGGGCCCTGTTTCTAGGTAAAAGCCCAGATGCATAGATGCCTCCCTTCCCTTAAACCAGTGGTTCTCAACCTTCTGGCCCTTTAAATACAGTTCCAGCCCTGGCCAGTTTGGCTCAATGGATAGAGTGTTGGCCTGCGGACTGAAGAGTCCCAGGTTCAATTCTGGCCAAAGGCACATACATACCTAGGGTTGCAGGCTCGATCCCCAGTGTGGGGCGTTCAGGAGGCAGCCGATCAATGATTCTCTCTCATCATTAATGTTTCTATCTCTCTCTCCCTCTCCCTTCCTCTCTGAAATCAATAAAAACATATATATATATATATATATATATATATATATATATAAATAAATACAGTTCCATGTTGTGACTCAACCATAAAATTATTTTCGTTGCTACTTCATAACTGTAATGTTGTTGCTACTGTTATGAATCGTAATGTAAATATCTGATATGCAGGATGGTCTTAGGCGACCTCTGTGAAGGGGTTGTTCGACTGCCAAAGGGGTCACGACCCACAGGTTGAGAACCGATGCCTTAAACCAATAAAAGCCTGCAGACAGAGTACCAAGCAGTCCCAGATTCTGTCAAATGCTTCTGATGGCAGAGAAAAAAAAAACAGGGAGGTGCCCAAGTGCACGCTGGACCCAGAATTCCTTCACACTCACCTAAAGTGCTAACCCTGGACGTCCTGCCAGGGGCTAGGGGTGTGGCTGGCTGGAGGACACATAATGGACCCAGGGGTACCAGGCCCAGACCCAGCTGTAGTAAACACAATGGACAAGATGAGGGTGAGAGGACAGCAAGAGACCAAGGCCCTCAAGTCAAACTGTCACCCCCTTAGCTGCCATTAATCAGTCTTTCTATAGTTTACCATTAGGCTAACATAAAAATGTCTTTAACTAAGAAAACAACAACAAAAAAGTCTTTTAACTTTTGGAAACTCAAACATCCCCCCCCCCAACCCAAGATTCCAAATTCTACCCTTCCTTTAGGGGGCCCCCAATGACTAATTACTATAACTTAGTATTACCTTGTATTATGAAAGTAAAGTCTCCATTTTCAAAACAGAATGTTTACAAACCACACACACCCGTCCCCATAAACACTGTACCACCCAGTCATCCCTCGAGCATCCCTAAAACAGGACATGTTTGGGTCTGAGGTTGAGCAGCATTGCAAGCCAGTCCCGAGCAGGCTTCATGTGCTGTATTACCTCACCTTCTAGAGCTTGGGCACCAGGCATGACCTGCCTGGGGTAGAGTATTGAGACTGACACTTAGCTCTTTCCCTTCAGACCCTCCCCTTAAGTCCTCCTTGCTCTCCTGAGCTTTCAAAGGGTATCAATGCTTCTAACACATCTCCTTCCCTAGAGGCAGAAAAATACCAATGTCCCCCGAAGCTTGCATGAGCATAATGTGCCCCCCAATAATGCTGTAACATGGTAAACTTCTGGTAATCACCCAAGCAAGCCATGTGGTTCCACAATCAACCTCCACTTTTATACATGCTACTAGAGGCCCGGTGCATGAATTCGTGCACAGGTGGGGTCCTTCGGGGTAGCCTGTGGAGATTGGGCCCCAGCTCGTGCCCCCAGCCTCACAGCCCCGCCTGGCACCCTGCCTTGGCCTGGTGCTGCCCCCTCACCTGCTCCACCATCCCACCTGTGGGGCAACCGATTGGGGCCAAGGACCCCCCTCCCTACCCCCGACCGCCACAGCTGGTCGCAGTCTGCGGGGCTATCAGTTGGGGCTGGGCCCCCAACCTGGCTCCCTCAGTGCCTGGGAGCTGGGCAGCGGCCCCACCACCCGCCACTGGTTGCTGTCTGTGGGGCGATCAGCAGGGCGATCAGGCCCTGCTTGCACCCGCCTTGGCCTGGCGCCACCCACTCTCCTGCTCCACCATCCCGCCTCGATCCCGCTCTCGACGGGGCCCATCAGGGCTGGCAGCACCTCCACTGCCACCCCCTGCCAGCACCACGTCACCTACGCCCACCATGTTCCGCACCGTCCCCTGGTGGTCAGCGCACGTCATAGTCAGGGGACCGCCCGAGGGGACAATGCATATTAGGCTTTTATTATATAGGAGGATTCTCTCTTTTTGGAATGCCTTTCCCACCCTCACTGGTCTAACAACCTCCTACTCAGCCACATCTCAGGGAGGGCAGACCTCGTAACTTCTCAGTGGCACCCCCCTATCACTTGCTGATATCCCCTTATTTTATCTACCATTGTATTCAACACTCCGTCGCTTCCTGGCAAATCCTTCTCACTCCCCAGTCTGTGATCTTTCATCTATATTCCTGACCCTAGTCCAGAGAAGGAACCTAATATTTATGATATGGATGAAGCCCCCATGGGTAAGGTGGGCAACCAGGGAGAGCCCAGGCTATAAAGACAAACCAGTTGTCCAAGAGTCAAGGCTACACCAAGATGAGCAGCCCCACTGAAACCCATCCTGGAACCATGAAAATACACCCTTCTCCAGTGATCTAACACCTTTAGGAATTGAGGTCTTATGTGGGCCAAGTAGGATTCCTCGATTTCCTAGGGTTGCTTTAGTTAACCTCCATAGTCAGCTGGGAAGAGCCAGCCTAGGTCAGCCATGAGAGTAAACCCTACTGCTAATGCAGATTCCCTAGGGGGTCGCTCTTAGGGGTAGCAGAACTAACCACCTAGGGGGCATCTAAGCTAAAGGGAAGGAGTCCAGTTCCAGCTCAACCCACCAAGCTAAGATGGAACCCCAGCAAGAAAGCTCTTCGCCTACTCACTGTTCAGAAGGCTAATCAGGGAAGGGGGCCAATCCTTGTGCTTACCTGACCAGGCAGACACTGGGCTCCAGGAGATCCCCAGAGCCCTCAGTTTTAGATCTTTAAACAGGGCCCTCCACCAATACCAGCTGCACTGACTCCCTGAACTCTTACAGTGCTGTGGCCACCTCCACCCCCAAGGAATAGCAAGGATTCCACTTCTTGAGGATTCTGCCCTCTCTCTCAGAAAAAGCACTTAGAAAAAGTGACCAGGACCTGAAATGTTTTCTCCAAGACTAGCCTGGCCACATGGTTCACCCTTCCCACCTCAAAGCGGTAGGTCTGAGGACTAGCCCAGCCTCTTGGGCAGCGTGAGGTCCCTGCTTAAGTCAACCCTCTAGCAGAAGTGGCATTCTGGGTCCTTGTCCAGCTTTGTAGGAGACAGCTTTTCTCCCTCAATTTCAGCCCACCGGAAGGCCAAGCAGAGGCCCCCCACACCAGCAACCCTGTCACCCTCCCCCAACTCTAAGGGGGAGATTCTGAACAACCAGGTGGAGCCAGGATGGGGTTAAGGTCCAAAACGCCAAGACCTGTGGGCATCAAGATCCACGGAGGACAAGACCTTCAGGAGCCAAAACAACCCCACCACACTAGAGCCCACACCACACTAGTGGACCGATGTCAGGGCCTCCCTTGCCACACTGAGTGAAGAGTTGTGTATCCCGCTCCCCCCCAACCCCCCCAAAAAAGCAGAATTTAGACCTAGATTCTCGAGATGTCATGCCATTGGTGGACTGGGGCTGGCAGCAGGCTCTGAGTTGCTAAGAGTGGGAGCCGGCAGTGTGACCCTCCCACCATCCCTCCCACTTTGAGGAGCCCAGCCCAGCAGTGGGGCTGTGGCCGCCATTCTGCACCAAACCTATAGCACGGCCAGGCCAGCGGCGACATCACCGGAATGGAGGGGGTAGCAACACCAACCCCCACCAAGGGGCTCTGCGGTTTCTCCCCCAGACCAAGGGGAAGGGAGCTCAGGATGGATAACTGGTCCTTGGTTTCCTGGGCAAGAGCATGACAGGGTGGGGCAGGAAGGGTCGCTCAGCCCTGGAGTGACACAGCAGAGGCCCAGGCCCTTCAAGGGAGCTGCAAACCCTGTCCCCTTTCCACACCAGTTTTTGTCTTTGCGGCCCAGCTCCTGGTCTCCATCCACTGATAGCCAAATCCACCACCGCACCCCCCACATCCTCCCTGATTTCACCATCCCATTAACCACCCAGCTGCTGGAGGTTCCACGAAGCCACCTCATACTCCCAAGTCTTAGCACATGGCTGGCGGACCAGATAACGTCGCCTCTGCTTTCGGAATCCATCCAGGCCAGCTCTAGGGTCCTAGCTTGGCTGCCTGGGCAAAACCGAGGGAGGCGAACTGGGAAGTGTCTTTAGGCATCGCCTTCCCAACTCTAATTAACTGCCGCTGACCTCTTCGCCAGAGCCCGGTTCTGGGGCTGTGAGGGAAGCCCGTGCACCCGCCGCCACCACCACCAGCTCTAGTGAACCACGGTGCCGGCGGCTGCCCCGGGCCTCCAAGGTCACGGGGAGGGGTCAGGGTGGAGAGGGCACGGGACGGTGCCGCCCGCCCGCCGCGCTAATCCCGCTCAGTTCCCTCCAGCCGAGGTGGGAGTCCCGGCCATGCGGGGAGGCGCCGGGAGGAGAGCAGCCAGTCGGGCCGAGAGCGGAGGACGAGGGACGCGCGGGCAGGAGGCGTGGGGCGGCCGTGGTGCCGCTCGCCCACCGCGGGACGCACGGACCGCGGCCGGCGCACGGCCCGCCCCAAGCCCGGGAGGGGGGGGAGACAATGCCCGCCCGGCGGGGCAGTCCAGGCCGTGCGCCCCCGCCCGCCGGACACGGGCTGCTCCTCCCCGGTCGAAGGGCAGCGGCGGGAAGGCTCCGGGAGCGATGGCCGGACCGGCCCGGCGCGCCCTCTCTCCCGCCCACCTCCGCGCGCACTTCACCCGACCAGTCCCGGGGCGCAGACCCACCTCCTCCTCCAGGGTGCCGCCGGAGCCCGAGCCCGTGCCGGTGCCGGTGCTGTGCTCGTCGTCCGGCTTCAGGTTGCTCATGGTGCGGGGGGGTGGGAGGGGTGACGAGAGGAAGGGAACGCGGAGGGCGAGAGCGCGCCGGCCCCGGCGAGGAGGTGGGAGGGGGCGCGGTGAGCGGTGCGCTCCGGGGGTGCGGGGCGGGGTGCGTTGGGGGCGCGCGGGGCGATGAGAGGGGCGCCCGCCGCGTCGGGCCGGGTCACATCAAGTTTGCAATTGCGGAAGCGGGAAGGGGTGCGCCGGGAAGACACTGCGAACCGGAGCCGAGCCGGAGTGGCCGCCGCCTCCGCTTTTC
>NW_005871163.1:1955133-1958987 GCF_000147115.1 Myotis lucifugus | reverse complement strand
CTGTCTCCGGGGGAACGCGCAGCCAATCCCCGCCGCCCACTGAGGACTCGCCCCGGCCGGGCCGCGGCGCGCTAGCCCCCGGCGGGGCTTTCCCCCTCGCTCTCGTGGTCTCTCCCGCTCCCATCTTTCCCCTTTTCCTTTCTCCGCAAGTTTTTAAACTTTGATGAACTTGCCCGGCGAACTTTCTTAAAGGGGCCGCGCTGTCCCAGCCCGCGGGCCGTGGAGCTGGGTGCCGGGCGCCCCTGCGTCCCTCGCCAACCCCGCCCCGGCGACCCCACGTGGGGGGCTCCAGCTGGACTCCTGAGTCGTCGGCTTCAGGAAAGAGGCTCCGCTTGTGCCCTGATCCGGGATCATAGGGCCCGGGGCACCCATTGCACCCCAAAATTCAGCGCCCAGACCTGGCCCGCGCGCTCCGCTCTCCCAGGAGCTCGGGGTTGCTTTGGGGGGCAGGTTCTGGGAAGGAGGGCGGGGCCGTGGGGTGGGCGCGGACACCTGGGCTTTGGCCCCGGCTGGGCGCAGTTTTGCTGCGTGACCTTGAGGAAATCGCTTCCCCTCTCTGGCCGCAGGCTTCCAGCCCCGAGGGTGGGACTTAGACCTCAGCTCCCTTCCCAACCCCGGCCGCCGCTGGGACTCTGGGCGGGGAGACGAGTTTTGGGGATCAGAATGGTCATAAGCTCCAGCCGGGGGTACCTCCCGTGACTGAGAAGGCTCCGTGCGCCCTCCCCTTCCCCTTCCCACCCTCCAGCTTTGGGTGCTCTCTTACCACGGCCTCAAGCCCCCCACACGAACACACCTTGCCCCTCCCATTCAGAGCCCGAGGCACAGGGAAGGGAGAGCCACCTGCGGCCTGGGCGCGGCGGCAGTGACTCCCCTGCTGGGGTCTCAAGGGCGCGGCCCTCGGAGGGCTTTTCCCCTGACTTTTGAAAACCCGCTCGGGCTGAGGCCGGCCCCTGCCGCCCCCCTGTGCAACCCGCCCCCCCCCCCCCACCTCGGTGTGCTCTTCAAGAGCAGCAGCCACGAGGCCGGGGGAGCTGCCCCAGGACTGGCCCTCCCTGGCGCCCCTGGCTCTGAACTCGAGCTGCGACCCCGGGAACCCCGGCCAGAGGCTCCGTTGGGACGGAAGAGACCGGCGGGACCTGGCCCGGATCCGGCGTTGCCGGGCGTGATTTGCCTCCCTGCTCCTAGTTTCTGCTCCCTTTCCGGGCAAACCTGGTCGCCGCACCTGCGTTTTAATGTTGGACGCGGCGCGCAGCGTCGGTGGAGTGAGGTTGGGTGGGCAGTCAGACCAGTGAGGATCCCAGACCCTAGACCGGTGACTCAACCCTTCCGAGCCTCAGTACTCCGACCTGCTAGGCAAGGCTAGCGCGGCCACCGGGGAGTATCGTGGGACGGCTACGACGTGCCTGACTTAGTCTCTGCAACAAATCTTAATCTCCTTCCTAGCCTGCCACTTCACAGTTAGGTAAATTGAGGCCTAGAAATAGGCAGTGTCTTTCCCAAAGACACATTCTCCCAGTAAATCATGGTTGAGCACCTACTATGTGCTGGTGGGTAGGCCAGAAGCACCCTGGTTTCCTGCCACCCCCATTGTGAACATTAGGTTCAGGCTTTATGAGGGGAACCGCCTCCTATGGGGAGCAGGCACTGCCATTCCATGAGAAGTGCTTCTCTTTACCCAAACGTTTTTAGGTACTTCCAGCCTCTGGCACCTTGTGAGTCCGTAGACATCCTGACCATCCTTCATAAGCCGCAGTCCACCCAGCATAATCTCCCCCACCCCTGCCCTAGATCTTCCCAGCAGGCGGACCACCAGCTTTGTCCCCTCAGGATTATTCCTCCTCTCCCTCCTCCTCCCTTTTTCTTTCCTCTCTGCTTTTCCCGCCTTATCAATCCAAATCCTCACTGCCCTCAAATTCCTGCTTCAGTTCGGCTCCCTTTTCTGCCGGGAGGAGAAGCCTGGCCAGTTTTCTAAACTCCGGTATCTTCAGTTAGTTTGGAATTTTTCAAAGAGGAAGGGCGTCTCATCTTGCCCTTCAGGTTCCCATTTTATAGAGGAGGAAGCTGAGGCCCGAAGAAGTGACAAATGACACAGGGTCCACAATTGACCCCCACTGCTGTATTTTTCCATGACATGAAGCTGATGCTTATTTTTAAATATTTATTACTTTTCTGATGATAAGAGCAATATATGCACATCATTGAAGAGTTGTAAGCTATAAAATAGTTTAGGAAACAATCTGCCATCTAGAGAGCAATTTATTAATATTTCCTTCTAATCTTTTTGTCCGTGCATAAATTTTCGATCTATAGTTTCAGAACCCCCTTTTTCTTAAATTTGTCATGAGCATTTCTTAAAATTATTCAGTCATAATTTTTTATAATTGTTAATCCCCATGAGATGTGCCATAATTTTTTTAATATACATTTTTTATTGATTTCAGAGAGGAAGGGAGAGAGAAACATCAATGATGAGAGAGAATCATTGATCGGCTGCCTCCTGCATGCCCTTTACTGGCTACTGAGCCCGCAACCCAGGCATATGTCCTTGACCAGAATCGAACCCGGAACCCTTTCACTGAGCCAGACTGGCTAGGGCAATGTGCCACAATTTGACATCTTTTGTTATTAGACATTTGTATTATTTCCAGTTTTATTCTCTTTTGCCTTCATGAGAAACACCTTACACGAGGATTCTTATTGCTTCAGAAAGCTTCCTGGATTGTGGCCAGCCTTTAAGCATATTGGAGGCAGCACCTGTCTTATTCCTCCTTGTATCCCCACAGCCCCTGAAATGGAAGAATCTCTGACTCCAGAGGGATTGGGAGATTATGTAAACGCAAAGGTCCCATCCACCCTGGTGTGAGTATCCAGTTGATGCAAATGGGGCTAGAGAGAAGAGTTCAGGGTATACAACCCTGGCCAACTGCCTGGCGGGTGAGAACTTTTAACTCAGTCTCTTCCAACTCTGACCTGGTAGCCCAGCCTCTAGCAACCTCTTCAGTGCCCCCTCGCCCCGTGGTGCCAGGCTTCCCATTACCTCTGAGCTTCTCACATTTCTGTTCCCTTTGCCTAAGGCAGTGATGGCGAACCTATGACACACGTGTCAGAGGTGACACGCGAACTCATTTTTTTGATTTTTCTTTGTTAAATGGCATTTAAATATATAAAATAAATATCAAAAATATAAGTCTTTGTTTTACTATGGTTGCAAATATCAAAAAATGTCTATATGTGACACGGCACCAGAGTTAAGTTAGGGTTTTTCAAAATGCTGACACGCCGAGCTCAAAAGTTTCGCCATCACTGGCCTAAGGCCACCCCCCATCCCTTCCCCAGCTTCCTGATCTTTCCCCACCCACACCCCTTCCCAAATGCTCTCATAGGGCCTTCTCTGTGTCCTCTTGAGCCTGGGAATACCTCGTCTTGCAGTCTCACCTACCAGATGTGAAAATCTCTGACTCTGAGAAGTATCCACAAACCTTGCTAAGTGAATACAGCCTCACCTTTCCATTTCTGCAGAGAACTTGATGAGTGATGGGCATTTGCAGTGGTAGATGTTCAATAACCCTTCGCTGAAATGATATTGGACTATTCCTGGGGCCTCTGGGTTATCTGGGGTATATGGGCCCTTTCTCTTTGATTTACTGTACATACATTATCCTTTGGTGTTTTATTCTTAGGGGATGGAAAAGATTCCGATGGCCTCACTCCTGAGAAATGCTGCCCTGGGACCCACCCAGCATCCTGAGGGGATGTATGCCTTGCTACTTTCTAACCTCAGCTTCCCCACCATCAGGAAAGCCTGGGCAATGAGAAGGCGGGTAGAGAGGGTGACCTTGAAGCCCAAAGGCTAG
>NW_005871163.1:1951348-1955033 GCF_000147115.1 Myotis lucifugus | reverse complement strand
TAAGCTCCCCTTGGTGTAAGAGTCTCAGGAAGGGAAGGGGGCTGGATGCTGACATTTATAAAGTACCTACGTCTTCCTGCCCCAGGCACTTAATGTGCAGTCTGACTTAATCTTCCCATTGTTCCTGCTATTCCTAATTAAAGATTAGAAAACCGAGACCCAGGAATACTCAGGAACTTGCCTAGCTACAAGTGGATGACATGGATGATGGGGAAAATGTGAAATAGCCCTGCGACAGGACTCTGATTCTGTGACCTTGGGCAGCCTACCAGCTGAGTATCAACGAGTTCATCTGTAAAATGGGAATACAGTGCACAGCTTCAAGGACGTGTTATACAAGTTAAGTAAGAGCTCCTGGTAAGCTCTTGTTGATTGTGATTATTACCCTTGATCCTACTGCTAGTTTAAAGGTGATGCAGGTCAAGATCGAAAACTGGGTCTTTTCAACCCAAAGTTCCTGAGCTCTCTCCTTCTCCCCTTGCCTCCTTTACTCTGGGCCACACAGTTACCTAGATCCCAAGTTCAAATCCAAAGCAAACAGTATTTCTAAAAAAAAAAACCACAAAACTGTGTCAGAAGGCCGGGGTTTGAGTTTATGTGACCACAGGCAGGTCGTTTAATCTCCCTGTGGCTTCGTTTTCTCATAGTAAAACGGGAGGTGCCTTTCAGGCTCTCCTGAGTGTTATCCAGGCTTTCTTGAGTGTTAAATGAGATCCCAGCTCTGGAAGTTCTATGAGGGCCTCAAAGCTCTAGGGCAGTGGTCGGCAAACTCACTAGTCAACGGAGCCAAATAGCAACAGTACAACGATTGAAATTTCTTTTGAGAGCCAAATTTTTTAAACTTAAACTATATAGGTAGGTACATTGTTATTAACTTAATTAGGGTACTCCTAAGGCTTAGGAAGAGCCACACTCAAGGGGCCAAAGAGCCGCATGTGGCTCGCGAACCGCAGTTTGCCGACCACGGCTCTAAGGCAACAAGAGGAGTGATTATAAAATCAGCAAAGGAATAGAACCAAGAACTTCACTTCGAACCCAGTCTTCCCAAGAGGCAGTGTCTCTGCCCTCCCTGCACATAATGTTATTTTTTCTGTTTCCATGTGGCTGAAAATTAGGGGGGGACCCCGAGGACAGGGGTGGTATCTTTTTCTGATCTTTGAATTCTCAGTGCCCAGCTCAGGTCCTGGTGGACGGGGTTTAGGAATGAATATTGAATGAATGAAAGGCTTGAGTTACCATGGAAAAAATCCCTGAGAGGGGTATTTTTATACTAACATGTCAATTACTGCCAGGAACCTGAAAAGTAAGCAAAAGATTAAAAAACAACAATCAGAAACCCAAAAGGGGTGTCTGGGCAGGTCAAAGGTTCCTGGCCTAGATTCTGGGTTCCCAACTTACACCTCCCTCTCTGCAGCCAGAGCCCCGCCCCACTGCCAGTTCCTATCCAACCACTGGGCCAGTGGTCTTTGCAAATGGGGAAACTGAGTTTCAGCAGCTGAAATCAACATCTAAGGTCACACAGCCAGGCACTGAATTCATTTTATACTTTCTATTTAATTTCAAAGGCAGATAGCTTGGAAGTTTTCTTTCTAAGAAAAAAAAAACAAACTAATCACAGATATTTTCATATGGAGCCCTCAAATGATCTTTTATCCTTTAGAAAGTGTGTGTTTAAAAAAAAAAGGTTCTGGCAACGATTAAATGGCACTTGCTAAACTTTTACTGTTTTCGAGTCCTTCCCAGGGAACCAAAGGTCACTGAGAATGCCACTCTGGCCTGCTTCCCTGCCTGAGTTGCAGGTCTCTCAGAGCCTGAGAGAGGGCCCCCCACGCCAGACAAATTGCAGAATTGCCTGGCATGCCAGGAAGCTGGCCCCACTAGACAGTTTCCGAGAAAGACCTAGGGACTGAAAGTAGGAATAGTTGTACTTGACCCAGGGTCCAGTGGGGCAAATGACAATCTTCTGGGGACTGGCTCTGCCTAGAGTGGGGTGGGGAGGGGCAAGGAGGGAGGATGAGCTGGCTCTACCTTCCCCACTGAAGGTGCCAGTGAGGCTCCTTTTACAGTCTTTTCTGCCTTCCAAAAAGCCTCTGATTCATAAGCGAAAGGGAGCAGCTGCACTCATTCTCTCTTAGACTTCAGGGATTTAAGGAGGCAGTATGCTTCCCCTGAGGTGGGCATTGCAGATCATAGAATCTGTATTAGAAGGGGCCCTAGTGGTCACACAAGTCAATGGACCTCACACTTGGCTGCAGACCAGAATTGCCTTTTGAAGAAGACAGACTCCTGTGGCCCAGCGAAAACAACTACATCCAAATTTCTAGGGGCAGACCTTAGGAATCTCCTGGTACCCTAGCAACTAGAACCCTGGGACCTGAATCCAACTGCCTGCAGCAAACACTCGAATCTCCACCAAAGACTAATCCAGCCTTGGCCTGAACTTGGGGAAAAGCAATTTCACCCACCCCAACGGCTCATCCTACTGCTACACCTCCAGCTCTACTTACAGCAATATTGTTATCAGGTAATGATTAGTGATAATTAACATATGTCAAGTACTTGGCCATTGACCTCTTAGCACAGAAGCTGAGCTTCCAAGTTCTAGACTGAGACAGGCCTGGGTTCAAACCTTGGTGCACTTTATATTTGTTTTTGTGACTTTGTGCAAAGTGACTAAGGACTCCGAGCCTCAATTTCTTCATCTGTGAAATGGGGACAGTTTGTGTAGAATTACACCTTTCAATTAAAAGTTTAAGATGTGCCTCTGGTTAAACCCAAATCTGTCTCCCTGTTCCTTTAGGCAACTCCTCCATATATGTGGCCCTGAGCTCTATAGCTCCATAGAGCAAACCCATGCTCCCTATCATAGGGTAGTCCTTGGCAGACTGCGGGCCCCATTGCCAGCACCTGACTCTGGTTCTTGTCCCCTCACACTCTGGTTGGCCTCTCTTCTGGACGGGCACTAGGGGTGGTGAAATACTGTGGGAGGGGGACTCTGCTGAGCAGGGCCAGGCCTGCAGGAATTCTTTTTTTTTTTTTTTTAATATATTTTATTGATTTTTTTACAGAGAGGAAGGGAGAGGGATAGAGAGAAACATCGATCAGCTGCCTCCTGCACACCTCCTACTGGGGATGTGCCCGCAACCAAGGTACATGCCCTTGACTGGAATTGAACCTGGGACCTTTCAGTCCACAGGCCGACGCTCTATCTACTGAGCCAAACTGGTTAGGGCTGCAGGAATTCTTTGAGCATGTGGGGAATCAGAGAAGCTGATGTGAAAAAGGCTGCAGAGTACAGATCTCAGGATAGAAGAGAGTAGCTTCCAAACCCTGCCTGCATAAGGCTGCTAACCTAGGCTGCCAGCTGTGTGCCAGGCTCAGAGCTAGGCATAAGATGTCTCAGAACTCATTCAGCTCTCACAGCTGGCTGGACAGGTAATTTCTCTGTATTTTACATTTGTGATGCAAAGAGGTTAGGTAACCTATATAGTGATGCACAGCTATAACTGTTAGGACTGAGATTTGAACTCAGGTCTCCCTATATTCCACCACTGGAACTACAATGAAACAAACAAATTGAAGTGTAAGTCCAAAATGCAGTTTTCTTCCAGGAATCCTCTAGCTAAGTATTTGCTAATTTTGTATCTAGCAATAATCCCTTGTATTTATACAGTAAGTTTTTTTT
>NW_005871163.1:1925418-1951081 GCF_000147115.1 Myotis lucifugus | reverse complement strand
CTAAGAAAGTTAAACATGGAATTGTCAGCTGAGCCATCTATTTCCACTCCTTGGATATGTACCCAAAAGGAATCGATACAGATATTTAACAAAGACCCTATACATTAGGGTTCAGTAGTAGTGCCATTCACAATAGCCAAAAAGGTGGAGGCTACCCAGATGTCCATCAATGAATAAACAAAAATGTGTTATAGTCATATATCCAATCCTCTATAATCAAGGCTAATATGCAAATTGACCAAATGGCGGAACGACCAGTCGCAATGACACGCACTGACCACCAAGGGGCAGATGCTCAACGCAGGAGCTGCCCCTTGGTGGTCAGTGCGCTCCCACAGGGGGAATGCCACTCAGCCAGAAGCCAGACTTATGGCTGGCAAGCACAGTGGCAGTGGTGGGAGCCTCTCCCACCTCCGTGACAGTGCTAAGGACCACTCGGGGGATGTCTGCCTGCCAGCTTAGGGGGAGTGGGCCTAAGCCAGCAGTCGGACATTCCCCGAGAGGTCCTGGACTGTGAGAGGGTGCAGGCTGGGCTGAGGGACTCTCTCCCCCCCTACACCCCCCTGCATGAATGTTGTACACCGGGCTTCTGGTGGAATATAAAAATCCGTGAAAAGGATCAACGTGGATGAACCTCAAAAACATACTAAGTGAAAAAAGCCAGACACAAAAGGTCACATACTATATGATTCTATTTATATGAAATATGTAGAATCATCAGCAATTCTGTAGAAACAGAAAGTAGATTTGTAGTTGCCAGGGGCTAGGAGATGAGAAATAGAGAGTAACTGCTAATAGAGGCAGTGGTGTTTGGGGTGTTTGTTTGTTTGTTTGTGATGAAAATATTGGAGCTACATTGAGGTGATGGTTAGACAACACTGAATGTACTGAATTGTACATTTTACAATGGTTAAGATGGCCTGGCTGGTGCGGCTCAGTGGTTGAGCATTGATTTATGAACCAGGAGGTCATGGTTCGATTTCCTGTCAGAGCACATGCCCAGGTTGCGAGCTCAATCCCCAGTGTGGGGCATGCAGGAGGCAGCCGATCAATGATTCTCTCTCATTATTGATGTTTCTATCTCTCCCTCTCCCTTCCTCTCTGAAGTCAATAAAATGTATTTTAAAAAATAAAATCGGCCGAAACCGGTTTGGCTCAGTGGATAGAGCATCGGCCTGTGGACTGAGGGGTCCCGGGTTCGATTCCGGTCAAGGGCATGTACCTGGGTTGCGGGCGCATCCCCAGTGGGAGATGTGCAGGAGGCAGCTGGTCGATGTTTCTCTCTCATCGATGTTTCTAACTCTCTATCTCTCTCCCTTCCTCTCTGTAAAAAATCAATAAAATATATTTAAAAAAAAATAAAAATAAATAAAATCGTTAAAATGATTCATGTTATATGAGTTTTAACTCAGTTTTATAAAAATACTAGAGGTCCTGCGCATGAAATTTGTGCACAGGTAGGGTCCCGAGGCCTGGCCTGTGATCAGGGCCAATCTTTCCCAGCTGCCGGCAGCCGGCCCCGCCCCCTGCCGCCAACGCTGGTCGCCCTGTGTGTGGGGCGACCAGCGGGCCAATCAGGGCCCCGCTCACTCACACCCACCTTGGCCTGGCGCCACCCATACCCACTGCCACTCCCTGTTCCCCTTCCCCATTGGGCAATCAGAGCCTGCCGGCCAGGGGGAGGGACCGAGAGGTTGGCCAGCAGGCCCTGATTGGGCAATTGGGGCCTGCGGGCTGGTGGTAGCTCCTGCATTGAGTGTCTGCCCCCTGGTGGTCAGTGCATGTCATAGCAAGCAGTCATTCCGCTGTCTGGTTGATTTGCATATTGTGCTTTTATATATATAGATTGAACATTAAGGCTCCCCTCAACCCCATCCCCTGGCAACTAGTACAAGTTCCAGGGGTATTCTGAGTATTTATAAACGTGTGTGTATAGCTTTTCATATAAATGGTAGACACCCTGTATACGTTGCTCTGTGCCTTCTTTTACTTAAGAGAGACCTTGGAGATTATTCTACATCAGCACTTAACAGACTGGCTATGTTATTTTTAACATCTCTATAATACTCCATTTTGTGGATTTGCCCTGGTTTATCTAGCTTGCCTCCTCTTTTCTTTTTTTTTTTTTAGCTTGTCCCCTTTTGGTGGACATTTAGATTGTTTCCAGTCTTGCTGTTTCAAACAAGCCTGCTGTACATAGCCTTGACATGCGTCATTTCACACAAACTTCTCTACCTGTGGGGAGATTCCTAGAAGTGGAATTGCTGGGTCAAAGGGCACGTGCATTTTAATTTTTTCAGTTGCAAAACTAATACATACTGCCCTAGCCAGGCAGCTCGGCTGGAGGGTTGGAGTGTCATTTTTTGTTGTTGTTGTTGTTGTTAATCCTCACCCCAGGATATTTTTCCATTGATTTTTAAAGAGAGTGGAGAAGGAAGGGGAGAGACAGAGAGAGAAACATTGATGTGAGAGCGACACATCAATTGGTTGCCTCCTGACCACACCCCGACCTGGACTGGGTATCAAGCCTGCAACCGAGATATGTGCCCTTGACCAGAATCAAACCTGGGACCCTTCAGTCCAAGGGCTAATGCTCTATCCACTGAGCCAAACCGGCTAGGGTGGAGTGTCATCTTGACATGCCAAAGTATCGGGTGTGATCTCTGGTCAGGGCACATACAAGAATCAACCAGTGAATGCTTGAACAGCAAATTGATGTTTCTCTCTCTCTCTAAAATCAATTTTTATTTTATTTTTTATTTTTTTAAAATAATTTTATTGATTTTTTACAGAGAGGAAGGGAGAGGGATAGAGAGTCAGAAACATTGATTAGAGAGAAGCATCGATCAGCTGCCTCCTGCACATCCCCCACTGAGGATGTGCCTGCAGCCAAGGTACATGCCCTTGACTGGAATCGAACCTGGGACCCTTCAGTCCCCAGACCGACGCTCTATCCAGTGAGCCAAACCAGCTAGGGCTAAAATCAATTTTTAAAAACACACACAAATATACAGATCTTGTAACATAGAAACCCACACCTGACACCTACATGGTCATGTCGACCAATGTCACCCCAATAAATTTAATAAAACACACACACACACAAAAAAAATTAATGCATACTTGTAATACAAATTTCAAACAACGCTGAAGCTCAAAGGCATGCCTCTGAGGTGGGGTTGCTCCCACTTCCTGTCTGCCTCCCTTTTCTGGGCACTTCCTTCCTGGCCCTGGGCCTGCAGCTCTCAGAGCCTTCCCTGCCTGCCAGATACTGGGTCTCCCTTCCTCCTACTCCCTCATCTCTTCCTTCCTTCATCCCTCAGTAGAGATGTTACCATCTGATCCCAGGGCCTGGGCTGGGACTGAGGCTCATAGTCAAATATAACCTATTATCTCCAAACCTATTATCTCCTACCAATGTCAGGGCCCTGGCAGTGCTTTCATGTCATAGAATGTTCAAACCAAAAGGCTAGGAGCTTCTCATCTAAACCTCATAGTCCACCTTACATAGGAGGCAACTGAGGCTCAGAGAAGGGAAATGTGGCTCAGTGAGTGGGTGTACAGAGCCAGGAAGAGAAGATACACTCTGTTCAAGAATCATTTCATTCATTTAATAAACAGTTATTGAGTAACATAAGAAAACCCACTGTTAGGCACTGGGCTCCAGCAGTGAATGAGACAGAAACCTCACATTACATTCAGGGAGACCAACAAAAAACAATAGCAAGTGGACAAAACACTTTGCTTACAAGTGCCATGTAAGCATAAAGAGTGATTTGGCCCCAGAAGAGAGTGGTGATATCTGAGCTGGGACCTGAATGACAGAAAAAGACAGTTAAGTCAGCATATGCAAAGGTACTGAGGTAAGAAGAAAATTTGTGCATTTGACAGACGAGAGGAAGGCCAATGTGACTGGAGCAAATGAGGTATCAAAGGTACACGGGTCTAATCACTTCGGACCTTGGAGGCAGTGAGGTCATTCTGCAGAGCCATAAAGTCAGCTTCTCCCTACCCACTCCTCCGTCCCCAATAGCTCGTACTGGAGGTCACAGCAGGTTTGTTATAGAATCCTTGAGCCTGGCTGGTGTAGCTCAGGGTTGAGCATCGACCCATGAACCAGGAGGTTGAGGTTCAATTCCTGGTCAGGACACATGCCCAGGTTGTGGGCTCGATCCCCAGTAGAAGGCATGCAGGAGGCAGCCAATCAATGATTCTCATCATTGGTGTTTCTATCTCCTCTCGCTCTGTCTCTGAAATCAATAAAAATATATTTTAAAAATAAATAAATAAATAAGTAAATACCCCCAGATCACTAGCTATGTAGCTTGAGGCCTACTGTTGTTCATCTGTATCACCACTATCATAATGGCAACCAACCCTTAGAGGACTCTGTGAGTTATACAATTACATCTGTGTTGCAACTACTCTAGAGCTATAGTAGGAAAGCAGCCACAGACCTTACAAAAACATGTGCATGGCTGTGTTCAAATAAAACTTTACTGCCCTAGCCTGTTTGGCTCAGTGGATAGAGCATCGGCCTACGGACTGAAAGGTCCTGGGTTCGATTCCAGTCAAGGGCACATGCCCAGGTTGCAGGCTCGATCCCCAGTGGGGGCGTGCAGGAGGCAGCCAATCAATGATTCTCTCATCATTGATGTTTCTATCTCTCTCCTTCCTCTCTGATTAAAAATATAATTAAAAAAATTTTTAAGTTATCTATTAAAAAAAAACACCTTTTACTTACAAAACCAGGCTGTGAGCCAACTCAGGTATAGTAATATGAACCTTACATGTATTAACACCTTTATAATGAGAGGCCAGACAGATAACTGTTCTGTATGTCATTTGGGTCTTGCCCTCCCCTCAACTCCCTTTGAGACTCAGGTGGCATCTCTGGATGCTGGCTCCAGAAATCCACAGACATACAGAGCTGTGCACACAGCCTGGGAGGTTAAGCACCTTGTGAAGCCTTTGTGGGCCCCCTGGATGGATAATTCCTCAGGCTGCTTCTGCCTCAGACAGTGGTGGTGGTGGTGGTAATGCCAGCAGGAAGACAGAAACAGAGTAGGAACCATGGGCTTTCGGAATGGATAGTGCAGTCTGGGACCCCAAAGGGCCAGCTGACAAGAGGATTCCACTCAACATCTTTGCTGAAGTCTATACCGTGAGCTCTAGACAGTTGTCTTCCCAGAGAAAGGTGACTCACCTGGCCCCTGGGGGACTTCCTTTCCAAAGTGAATGGCAGAGAAAGCCTAGCTCACAGAGGAGCCCTGAGGAGGCCCCCTCCGTCACTTCTGTGCCCCCACTGTATAATGCAGGTGGATTAGACTCATTCTTTCCAACTCCGGGTATTTATGGGCACCTACTAGATATCAAAGACTACACTGGACCGCACCAGTGATGAAGCAGCCTGCAGGCAGGCCAGCTGGGAAGGCACGTGGGAGGTCGCGGCACTGGAGCCCGAACCTGAAGAGGGGGAGCTGGGGGCATTCTAGGCAGAGGGAAGGGCATGGGTGTGGGAAAACTCAGGGTGTGAGGGCCTGGTTCGGCTGGAGTGTCAGGTAAAAAGACAAGGAGAATTGGGTCCATGTAGGGCCCTGGTGTGAGCTCGACCAAGGTCATCGGGAGGTGGAGAGAAGGACAAGCACCGGGCCTCACAGAGCTTGGTGGGAGGGGGCCAGGGAGGGACCGGGAATCCGGGGGCCGGGTGGAGGGCAGCAGGACTGGATGGAGAGGAAAGCTGGATTTGGTAGGAAATCTGTCTCCGGAGGCTGGAAATGGGAGGCTGGAGCTAAGAGATTATGAAACAGATTGCCCAAGGTGAGTGAATAGCAGGCGGTGCGCGCCTTCTCGGGAGATACCGGGCGGTGCTGCAGGGAGTAAGTTTGGGAGGCTCCATTCCCCCCTCCCCTCCCCAAAGCTCTGGGAGGTCCACAGTGCGCATTAGCATGTGAAAGGCTTAGGAAGAAGGGGATGTTGCCGAAGAGCTCCATTTAGCTGCTGAGTGGGGGTTGTCTCACTGCGGCTCACTAGACTTCCTGGAAGAACATCCCAGGCAGGTAAACTTAAGCAGGCATTACAAGATGTCACCATCTAATCAGGTTGAGTGTATTTTTCAAATGGTTTGAAGTAAACTAGCCTCAGAGGGATGGATGGAGTAAGTGTGGTGGGGGCAGGTGACCTGAGCCTTGTCTATTGCTAGAAGAATCAATCTTCCCTCACAAGATTTCTAACCCAAAAGGTTAAATCCCTTTTCCACATGTGGCTCAGAGAGGTTTAGAAGCTGCCCCAAGATCACAGAGCAGGAATGTAGGGAAGTCAGGGCAGGACTGGAAGCCGAGTATGTTTTACCTCAAACCCCTTGCTTTTAACCTTCTGGCAGTTTAACTCTGAATAGGTTGGGATTAAAAGTAGCAACGCCCTGGCTAGTGTGGCTGAGTTGGTTGCGTGCCGTCCCATGCACCCAGAGGTCACTAGTTCGATTCTGGTCGGGGCTCCGGTCTCGGGCCTTATCCCCAGTAGGGAGTGTACAGAAGGTAGCTGATCAATGTTTCTATCTCTCCTTTTCCCTTCCTCTCTCTCTAAAATCAATAAATATATATATATTTTTTAAAGTTGGGATTAAAAAGTTAGTAGCGCTCTAGTTGGTTTGGCTCAGTGGATAGAGCGTTGGCCTGCGGACTGAAGAGTCCCAGGTTCGATTCTGGTCAGGGGCATATGCCCAGGTTGTGAGCTCCATCCCCAGTGGGGGGCATGTGGGAGGCAGCTGATCAATGATTCTTTTTTACCATTGATGTTTCTATCTCCCTCTCCCTTCCTCTCTGAAATCAATACAAATATATTTTAAAAAATAAAAAAAGTTAGTAGCAACATTAAATCCATGAAGCAGTCAGGTCCTCCCTTCCTCCCCCCACCTCCGTGCGGGTTGCCTGCCTGGCCCCCTCCCCACGTCTCCAGCCCTATTGCTGGTTGTCCTGGTACACCGACGCTGGAAGAAACGGCAGGGGTTCAGGCCTGGGGGCTTGGTGGTGCTGCTGGTAGAAACCAGAAGGTTGAGAGGAGGAAACGATTTTTAGGATGATCATAGTTCATTTGTCATCAGACAGAGAGATCTACCACTTATCAGTTATGTGACCTGGGACAATAAACAACCTCCCTGAACTGCAGGATGGTACTGCCGTGGAACCTCAGTTCTCAAACTTAATTCATTTGGAAGGCTGTTCCAGAAAGGAATTGTTTGAAAATGGAATCATTCCCTCCCCCCTCCCCTTAGAAATAATGTAAATTGAATTAATCTGTTCCAGATCCCCAAAATCCAGATCCCCAAAAGCAACACACACACACACATACACACACACACACATTTTCAGAGGACAATTTCCTGAGATGTTAAGTACTTGAAGATTAGCAGTAAATTGACTCACACTCAGACATTTTCTCCTTTGTTGCCTGAGAGACACGTGACTGATCATACAGACATCAGCAAGGTTGTTGGGTCAAGAACTGAAGTTTTGTTCAACAACCAAGACATTTTCCGTGAACAACTTGGTTGAGAACCAAATTGTTCGAGATGGAAGATGTTCAAAAACTGACTTTTTAAAACATCTCCCATCTCAAACTTTCTTGAACATCTCCTCCTTTTCTTTTTTTAAATATTTCTTTTTTTAAAAAATGCTCACCAGATGATATTTTTTCCATTGATTTTAAGAGAGAGTGGAAGGGAGGGAGGAGGGGGAGAGAGATCAATGTGAGAGAGAGACGGCACCCCAACCGTGGCTGGATTGAACATGCAACTCAGGTAAGTGCCCTTCACCAGGAATCAAACCTGAGCTCTGGTCCGAGGGCTAGTGTTCTAACTGCTGAGCAACACCAGCCAGGGCGAACATCTACTTTGTCATTGATTTCTAATTTCATCCCATGTTGTTTCACTTTTTTATTTTTTAAGTATCTTTTTATTGACTTTTTAGAGAGAGAGGAAGGAAAAGGGAGAGAGAAACATCAATGATGAGAGAGAATCATGGGTTGGCTGCCTCCTGCACGCCCCCTACTGGGGATTGAGCCCACAACCCAGGCATGTGCCCTGATGGGGAATCAAACCCTGACCTCCTGGTTCATAGGTTGATGCTCAACCACTGAGCCACACTGGCTGGGTGGTATACTTTCTCTTTTTTTTTTTTTTTTTTGGCTGGGTACAGTGTACTTTATTGATGGTACATACTAAGCCCCTCCCCTTCTTCAGGAAGTCTGGGAATGAAATTGTGTCAAAGATGAGAAATTCTCAGTGTATTGAGAGATTTAGTTGGGGGCAAGATCTCCCCAGCAGCGCAGGGCCTCTCTTTTCCTCTTGTGTTCTGGGTATGGCTGGTCGTCCAGGTCACTCTTCCTTCCTGGAGGCCATAAGGTCCATCACCCCGTCGCTGTAGTCAGATTCGTTGTCACACCAGGAAATGAGCTTGACAGAGTGGTCGTTGAGGGCAATGTAAGGCCTCCCCGCCCCCCCAAAAAAGAGACGTAAGCCCCAGCATTGAAGGTGGATAGTGGGTGTGACTGTTAAAGCCACAGGAGACAACCTAGTCTTCAGTGCAGCCCAGGATGCCGTTTGGGGGCCCAGGATGCCTCCTTCCCCAGCTTCTTAGTGTCATCATATGCGGAATCTTTCTTACCAAATGGTAGGTCAGATCCATAACCAGTACATTAGGAGGTAGGGACATGGAAGGCCATGCCAGTGAGTTTCTTATTCAGCTCAGGGATGACCTTGCCCACAGCCTTTGCAGCAGCAGTGGGAGCAGAGATGATGTTTTAGACAGCCCCTCAGCCGTCACACCACAGCTTCCCAGAGGGACCCTCCACCGGCTTCTGGGTGGCAGTGATGGCATAGACCAGTGATGGCGAACCTGTGAACTCATTTTTTTGGTTGATTTTTCTTTGTTAAATGGCATTTAAATATATGAAATAAATATCAAAAATATAAGTCTTTGTTTTACTATGGTTGCAAATATCAAAAAATTTCTATATGTGACACAGCACCAGAGTTAAGTTGGGGTTTTTCAAAATGCTGACACGCCGAGCTCAAAAGGTTCGCCATCACTGGCATAGACGATGGTCGTGAGTCCCTCACAATGCCAAACTTGTCACGGCTGATGGCCTTGGCCAGTGGTGGGCCAAGCAGTTGGTGGTGCAGGAGGCATTGCTGACAATCCTGAGGGAATTGTCATACTTCTCATGTTTCACACCCATCACAAATGTGGGGGCATCAGCAGAAGGAGCATAGACATGACCCTTTTGGCTCCAACCTTCGAGTGAGCCGCAGCCTTCTCCAAGGTGGTGCAGACACCAGTGGACTCCACAACATATTCAGCACCAGGATCACCCCATTGGATGTTGGTGGGACCTTGCTTCAGGGAGATGGGGATGGGCCTTCTATTGATGACAAGCTACCTGTTCTCAGCCTTGGCTGGGCCATTGAACTTGCCATGGGTGGAATAATACTGGAACATGTAGACTGTGAAGTTAAGTTCAATAAGGAGGTCATTGATGACAACAATATCCGCATTGTAGAGTTAAAAGTTGCCCTGGTGACCAGGCACTCAGTGTGGCCAAATGTACTTACCCAGTCCTGAACCATTATGTGTCAGACGGGGCTGGCACCGCAGAAGAGGGGGCTGCCTGTTGACAGGGAGGATCAGAGCTTGGTAGTTTCTTTATGTTTATTGTGCTTGGGGTTTATTAAGTATCTTACGTCTGCAGATTTATAGTTTTCATCAAATTTGGAAATGTTTCAGTTTATTTTTCTTCAAATAATCTTTTCTGTCCTTCTCCCTCCTTTGGAGATTCCAATTACACGTCGGTATTAGGTCACTTGAAGTTGTCTCAGCTCACTGACGTTATTATACTTTTTAAAGCTTTTTCTCTCTGTTTTATTTTAGATAGTTTTTATTACTATGTATTCAAGCTCACTAATTTTCTGCCATGTCTAATGTTCCATTAATCCATGTAGTGTATTTTAAAAAACATCTTCTAGCCCTAGCTGGTTTGGCTCAGTGGATAGAGCGTCGGCCTGTGGACTGAGGGTCCCGGGTTCAATTTTGGTCAAGGGCACATGCCCGGGTTGCAGGCTCGATCCCCAGTAGGGGGCGTGCATGAGACAGCCAATCAATGATTCTCTCATCATTGATGTTTCTATCTCTCTCTCCCTCTCCCTTCCTCTCTGAAATCAATAAAAATATTTTTTTAAAAATATCTTCTATATCTCTACTTAACACAGCACTCTTTCCTTTATCTTCTTGCACCTATGCAATCGAGTTTTAATAACTGTTTTAATGTTCATGTCTCCTAATTCTGTCATCTGTGAAATTTCTGGGTAGGTTTCAATTGATTGGTTTTTCTTTCCATCATGGGCCATATTTTCCTGTTTCTTTATATACACGCTAATTTTTATTGGTTGCCAGACATTGTGAATTTTGTTTTGCTGGGCGCTATTTTTGTATTTGTATAAATATTCTTGAGCTTTGTTCTGGGGTACAAAAGTCATTTGAAAATAGTTTGGTCCTTTCAGATCTTGTTTTTGTTAGGTGGGGCCAGAACAGCATTTAGTTTGACCTACTTTTGAGCCAAAAATTCTTCTGCGTGCTCCACTCAATGCCCCGTTAATTGTGAGGTTTCCACTCTGGTTGTGGGAACCAGCACTGCTCCCAGCCCTGCGTCAGCTCCCAGGATTGTGCTAATTCCTTTGCATGGTTCTCCCTGTGCCTCCAGTGGTTCCCTCACATGGAGGCACTGCGCTGAGTTACTGAAGAGGGGCCCTCGGAGGAGCTCCAGAGCTCTCTGTGCGGCTCTCGCCTTTTCAGTCTCTGCCTTGTGACCCCAGACCCCTGGCGTCACCTTTCCAGGGCCTAGACCACCAGACTCCACCTGCCTGCCCTGGTCTGGAAGCTTCGGGCAGTAAAGTGGGGCTCACCACATTTGTTTTCTGACTCACAGGAGTCACTACAGGGTGTCCCCCAAAAATGTATGGGCACTGTAACAGAGGATAGCTCAGTTTTGAGAATGAAATGTCTTTTTTAAAATCTTTATTGTTGACAGTATTACATAGGTCCTCCTTTCCCCCCCATTAACCTCTTCCAGCCTGCTCCCGTCTGCACCCCCCAAAAATGAAATGTATTTTAATAACACTGCCTTTATAATGATTCAAAGTGTGTATACATTTTGGGGAGACACCCTATATTTTTCATCGTCTGGCGTTCAATGTCTTCAGGGCCATTGTTTCATATATTTTGTTGGGCATTTCAGTTGTTTTAAGTGGGAATACAGTCCAGTCCCTGTTGCTCCACCTTGGCTGGAAGCAGGAATCCTTATGATCGTTGGTTAATTTGTTCAGCTGGCATTTATTGAGGGCAAGCCTACTGTGTGCCCACCTCACACTGGTCCTGTGGCTCTCAAAT
Source organism: Myotis lucifugus (assembly GCF_000147115.1). NCBI lineage: Eukaryota > Metazoa > Chordata > Mammalia > Chiroptera > Vespertilionidae > Myotis > Myotis lucifugus. The sequence continues at coordinate 1,939,640 of NW_005871163.1, read as the reverse complement.
ACGCCGCATGTCCCTATCTCGGGGTCTTTCGGGGGCCCTTTCCTCTCTCTGGAATGCTTTTCCCAGCTATGCATCCTCTCTCCACTCAAAGGCCTTCTCCGTTTTCCTTGAGTAAAGCGAATTCCTCTCTTTTATTTCCCATCACACGTAGCTTTCCTTTACAGCTTGTTTTACTAGAGCAAATAGGAATGTCTGTCTGATTCCCTGCAGCCGGCTCAGGGCCAGGCACACTGTAGGTGTTCAGTAAATATTTATGAATAGTGAGGTCTTTGCGTATTTCACAGAGCCTGTCATATAACAGCTCAAATTGGGGATGCTTGGCTGATGGGAACACATCTCCCTGCCCGAAGGTTGCTAGGAGGGAAGGGATTCAGGGCCCCTGGACTGAAGCCACACTCTCCTTAGTGATAACCAAAGGCCAGCGAGCCAGCCATGGAGGGCTGACAGGTGGGGTTGATGAGTTCCAGACCCAGGCCTCTGGGCCTCGGCATAGCCCGGCAGAACCGGACGCGGGGCAGGAGCCAGAGCCAAGCTTCTATGACGTCGTCTCCAAGGGCCATGCCCCTCCCTGGGCCCTGGGTGGAGCTTCAGGTCTCACCCACCCCTCTCAGAACCCTCTGCCACCAGGTCCTGGGGGAAGACGGAGCCTTCCTCCTGGTTCCTGTCCCAGATCTAGTTGTGTGACTATTGCAACTATTACAACACACACAGGACTATAGATTGACTACAAAGTGAAAAATACTTTGTACACAGAAAACCTTTTACAAGTACTCGCTGAATTGGAAAAGCCTTAGGAAGCTTCTGTTCCAAACCCCTATTTTTGACTGAGGAAGAGACTGAGGTTTCAATGAGGTAATGTATATAGACTGCTTAGCAACAGGCTGGGGACTTTGTGTTTTATTCTAGCCTCTAACCAGCTGCCCACCTCTGGCTAAGCAACCTGTGCCTTGGTGCCTCCCTGCTTCTCGACAGCCCTCCTCCCCACCCTCAGCTGGGGGCCTGGGTCCATCTGTCATCAATAAGGCTTATTGCTAGCATATTTTGAGCATAGATGAGGTACCAAGCCATGAGCTAAGCACTCTGCATGCATCATCTAATTCTCATCTAATAGGTAGTATTGTCCCCACTTTACTGATGAGGAAACTGAGGCTTGGAGGCCCTACCAGTGCTTGAAGCAGTGTTCAGACCCCAGAGTGGGTGGTCTCTAAGCTCCTAGGTCTGGCTTCTCTTCCCTCAGCAGTTTCTTCTAATAACATGGATTTTCTACCAGCTACCACTTCCTGGGTCTTTGGGGGAAGCTTGCTTTCTTTTTCTCCTCTTTTTATTTATTTATTTATTTTTATTGATGGATTTTAGAGAAAAAGAGGAAGGGAGAGAGAGAGAGAAACATCGATTTGTTGTTCCGCTTACTTATGCATTCATTGGTTGCTTCCTGCGTGTGCCCTGACTGGGGATTGAACCTGCAACCTCGGTGTAGTGGGATGATGCTCTAACCCAGGAAGCTTTCTGAGTCTTTCTGATTTCGCGAATCATCTGAACAGGGCAACACAGGGTCTAAAACCTCCAGTTAAGAGTCTGCCTTGAGGTCCAACTATGAGTTTTTTTGAAGTTGGTGCTGAGGATGTCTCTGAAGGTCAAAGATAATCTGTGTCAAAAACAGAGCCCGGGGGAAGGGAGGGGAGTGAGCTGCAGCCCACAGGCCCCGCCTTTCCCTCAGCCAGTGCCTTGCCAGCTGGTTCTCTGGGAGCCCCCCTTCTACACTGCCCACCGGGTGGTGGGAGCTGCAGGTGCAGGCAGGCGAGCGGAGTCCAGCCGGTGGGAGCTTCAAGTGGGCGGGGTCACCTCTGATGGGGCCCAGACGGTGGCCTCGCGAGGAGGTAGTGGGACCTGGCCAGCCTGAGGGGACCTCACCGATTTGAATGAAGGAGAGTGAGAGTGGGACGGGCAGCCTGTCCAGCACAGAGAGCCAGGAGTGCCGGGTAGCGTGTCCGCACCACAGTCCCCCGAGTTGAGGGGTTGTTCGTGCCCTCGGCACAGGAGGAACTGAGTCCACGGTCGGACTGCAGGCGAGATGTGCCGACTGCCAGGTGATGAGGTGGCTTATTCTGAGGGAGGCCCCTGGGCACCATGGGAGGTTCCCAAGCCTCAGGAGGTTACCTGAGCGATGTGTGTGTGGGTTAATCAGAGGGGAAGAGAACGGAGGAGGCCAGCAGAGGCCGTCGGAGCAATCTTGGTGAGCTATGAGGTGGCCTGGGCCAGAGCAGGAGCCTAGAAGAGAGGCCTGGGGGAGTAGGGCTGGGCTGATGGGATGGCACCTCATCTATCATCTATCCAACCCATCTGTTTTCCACAAGGAAACAGGCTCAAAGAGGAAAAGGGGCTTGCCCAAGGGCACACAATGGGTTAATGGTAGAACCAAGCTAGAAAGACCCTGGGAAGCTCAGGGACACCCCCATTAAACAAGGAGCTGACTCTCCTCCTATAATAGACCCTCCTCCCCCAGGGATCAAGTCCACACCAGCTTGGCTTCTGTCTCATAGTGGGACCCCTGGCCTCCCTTCCCCTTCCCTGGGCCACAGTTTGCTCATCTGTGAAATGAGGCCACTGGACCAGCTGACCGATCTGGCCCTTTCTGCGCTCAGTGCTCGGAGGAAGAAGAGGCCAGGCCATCTTCCTCACTCTGTCCCCTGACCCCTGAGTCCAGCCGCAGCCTGACACTGATGGGGGAGGGGGAGGGGGGAGGGGGGGCACAGCCTGCTGTGGCTCACATGCCTGAGGAATGAGTGCCTGGTCCGGAGGAGGCAACATGAGCTGCAAAGGATCCCTGACCCTCTCCCTTTGAACCCTGGAGAGGGCGGCTCAGTCATGTGAGGACCACAGGGGGATTAGTGGGGCTGAGATGGGAGGCTGGGGAGGGCCACCTGGAGAAAGACTGGGAAGAGGGGAGAGCAGGCATCAGGAGAGTAGGGCCTTGGGCCTCAAAGAGAAAGAACTGAGCTGCTGGGAAGGGCTCTGCTGGGTCCTGCAGTGGGAAGGTGGGGGGCGGGGGGGGGCAGGAACCCAGGAGGAGGGGAGAAGCGTGGTGGGCCTGCGGAAAAGAGGAGGGAGGCAGAAGGCAGGAGTCGGGGCCAGCCTGAGAGGTGAAACAGGCAGAAGAGTATGTGCAGGGGCTTTGAGTGAGGCCTGGTGCCTGACAAGACTCACTGTCGGGTGTCGCATAGAGACCCTTCCGCTCACTGGCAGTGTGGCCTTGGGCAGGTCTCTTGGCTTCTCTGAGCCTCAGATTCTAAAACCAAAGAGCAGTTGTTTCATCCTCACACTGGGCAGGCTGTGAGATCAGATTTCAATCCTACCCCAGATCCTCCCTCTCCCCTCACTACCACCCTGGTTGCACCACTTCTTCACCCAAGCATACCGCCCCCCCCCTCCCAGGGCCTGGGGGCTAGCAGCATCCCCCATTCTCCCACCCCCAGGGAGTGAGGGCTGTCTCAGCCCCTCTAAGAGGTTCTAGCCAATCCAGGGCCTAAGAAGTGAGGGGACCAAAGTGGAGGCGGGGGTGGGGGCAAGGACTTTCCCAAGCTCACGGTGGGAGGAGGGAGCCATGCCTCTTGCCCCCATGCCCCCCTCCCCCCTCCAGCCTCCGATGGGATACTTGGGGCTCTCCTCCTCTTTCCCGAAGCCCTGCTTGTCTTCTGCATAACAAGGAGAGAATGTTATTTAAAAGGAGATCAGGAGATTTGCCTTAAATAGGCATGGAGTGCGGTGCCAGGGCCCAGGGTGAAGGGGGCGGGGGTGGGGGGTGGAGAGGAGGTGGAGGGAGGGGAGGAGGCCACCCTGCGTGGTAGTGAGAAAGGAGTGGAGCTGAAAACCTGCCCAGGGGTGTGCACAGTCCTCCACAGTTTACCAAGCACAGTCCCAGGATCCACCCGACAGCAGATGGTCAAGCTGGGCTTATTCCCACCCCACCTCCATTCTGAGGAGGAGGAAACTGAGGCTCGGGGCGGGGAATGACATGCACTAGCTACCAGGTGGCATCTGATGCTGGATGCCGTGGTCTTTCCACTGCAGCCCCCAGAGCTGGGAGGTGTTCAGGGAGGCGAAGAGCCCAGAAGATAGGGCTTCCTATAGTGGGGATGGGGGTGTCTGTGGGGTGGGGGTGTTGTGGAGCCTCTTAGACACCTGCCTCCACCCTCGGTTCGGTTCCCAGGTCTTTGGCTCCTGCCCCCAGGTTGCCCTTGCCGGCCCTCCCAGCCCCAGCTTGTACCTGGACGCCCTCCTCACTCTGCACCTTCCCAGGTGAGCTGGGCCTCTGCTTACCCAATACAAGCCGGGGGAGGGGGGGAGGGGCAGCCGGGGAGAAGTATCTGCCGGGAGACTGTGAGGCTAAAGGAGGGAGCTGGAGCCAGGGGCGAGAGGCATGGTCACTGCCCGCCCTGCAGGGCTTGTCTGGTACCTGGAATTCACTCACTTCCCTATTCAGTGTCTCCTTCCAAGCCTCTCCCCTTCCATCGTGGCCCCTCCCAGCCGTTTATGGCTCAGCGGGTGATGCTCTTGGAATCCTAAAGAAATGGAGTTTTGAGTGTGGAATTTCTCGGGCAAAGCTAGGGGCCAGAAGGTAGCCCATGCTCCTTTTTGCAAAGGCCCTGAATACTGAGGTGAAGCCTCAGACACTGGGTGTCCAGCCTGGCCTCACCATCAGCCTTGAGACCTTGAGCTGCCCACCTGTGTCTGTCTCCTCCTCTGTAAAGTAGATCTAAAGATGGCCCTCATACATGCTTGATAAGAAGAGGGACAGAGCTCTAGCCGGTTTGGCTCAGTGGATAGAGTCTCAGTCCTCGGACTGAAGGGTCTCGGGTTTGATTTCTGTCAGGGACACGTATCTCGATTACAGACTCGATCCCTGGCCCAGTCGTAGGAGGCAACCAATCAATGTGTCTCTCTCACATCGATGTTTCTCTCTCTCTGTTTCTCCTCTTCCGTTCTACTTTCTCTAAAAATCAATGGAAAAAATATCCTCAGGTGAGGACTAACAAAAAAGAAAAAGGAGAAGAGGGAGAAGAGGAAGAAGAGAGGAAAAAAGAGGGGCAGTTGTGACAAATGCACTCACAGATCAGGGCTGAGACGTCATGTTTGTTGGGAGACAGAGAGGGGAAAACTTCACTCTCCCCTACCTCCTAGTGGGTGGCACAGCCTGTGTCTGCTGGAAGACTGAAAGAAAGCGCTCACTTAATCTGGGCTCCGGCGAATTCTTTTTGTTATTCTCCAGGCCACTCGGGAGGCAGGGAAAGGGTAGGGATGGGAGGAGGGGTGCAGGGTGGCCACTTTAGGTGAGTAATGAAGGACAAAGAGAGCTAACCAGGAGGGTTTCCCGCACGCCTGGCCCCATCCAGCTCTTGCCCTGACTTCATTGGTCAGCTGTTCGCCCCATTTCACTAATGGTGAAACTGGGGCTGAGGGTTTAGGCAGCATGTCCAAGGTCACACGGGAAGTGGGAAGCCAGTATCTGACTTCAGGGCCTTCTGCTAAAAACCCCAGGATCCTGGGACTTGGGTTCCAGACCCAGCTTGCAGTGTAGCCTTGGCCAAGTCACCTAATCTCTCGAGAGACTGATTAGTTTTCTCTCCCCTTCAGGTGGGGATAATGTTCCCCCGTCTTCTCGGGGTTATTGTGAAAAAACCAGAGGGCTAATGAGCACAAACCATAAGGCACGAGCTCCTCAGCAAAGGAACCTCCTCCTCTCTGCTCTTCCTGGGCTCCCAGCTCCTGAGGTATCCATGTGCCCCAACAAGGCAACAGACAAAGGATCGTCCAGGTCTCTGGGAAGGGACTGACCGGCCACTTGGCACCACCTAGTGGTCCACGGTGTGTGGTGCTTGGCCAGGGTGCTCTGAGATTGAGGGTTTGAGCATGACCATTGGCCCTGTGGGGGTGGGCAGAATATGCCAGCCCCTCGGAAAGGATGAGGTCATGCCTAGCTAAGCCCTCCCCTGGCCACTCCCCTGAGGATACATGATGGTGGGCACTCCACCAGTCCCCATCTCAGCCCACATCTCACTCCCAAGGGGAGGCCAAGGGTTCTCTTCCAGCTCTGCCACTGCCTCACTCCCAGGACTCAGCCGCCTCCCCTGCAGAATTGGAGTAACCATCCCCTGCCTCTCAAGGAGCCTGGAACGGTGGTGTGTTCTTTCATGTATCAGCCATTTTATGAAGTGTCTCCTTTCTAAAGTCATCATGCTGAGAGCTGTGGGGACACAAGGGCTGCTAAGCCAAGTTTCTTGCTACCAAGGCACCTGCCTTATTCTAGGCCCGTGGTTGGCAAACTTCGGCTCTCGAGCCACATGCGGCTCTTTGGCCCCTTGAGTGTGGCTCTTCCTAAGCCTTAGGAGTACCCTAATTAAGTTAATAACAATGTACCTACCTATATAGTTTAAGTTTAAAAATTTTGGCTCTCAAAAGAAATTTCAATCATTGTACTGTTGATATTTGGCTCTGTTGACTAATGAGTTTGCCGACCACTGTTCTAGGCAAACTGTGGCTCGCGAGCCACATGCGGCTCTTTGGCCCCTTGAGTGTGGCCACGAAGTTTCAATCGCACTGTACATGCGCGCCCGCACATGGTATTTTGTGGAAGAGCCACACTCAAGGGGCCGCAGTTTGCTGACCACTGTTCTAGGGTAGTGGTTCTCAACCTTGGCTGCACATTAGAATCACCTGGGAATCTTTTTAAAATCCTGATTTCTGGGCCTCATCCTCTAGAAATTCTGTTTCTTTGTTATGGGGTGGGGCCACAACATTAGTAACAAAGAAGCAGAATTTCTGGAGGATGAGGCCCAGAAATCAAGATTTTAAAAAGATTCCCGCCCTGACCGGTTTGGCTCAGCGGATAGAGCATCGGCCTTCGGACTGAAGGGTCCCAGGTTCGATTCCGGCCAAGGGCATGTACCTTGGTTGTGGGCACATCCCCAGTAGGAGGTGTGCAAGAGGCAGCTGATCAATGTTTCTCTCTCATCGATGTTTCTAACTCTCTATCCCTCTCTCTTCCTCTCTGTAAAAAATCAATAAAATATATTAAAAAAAAAAAAAGATTCCCAGGTGATTCTAATGTGCAGCCAAGGTTGAGAACCACGACAGACTTGTAAGGTGATCGTTGCCCTCAAGGCAGATCACAGCTGCACAGAAGAGGAGAGCATCTGCACAATGAGGACAGGACGTGCTGATGCCCAGGCAGGCTCGTGAGGAAGCCATCTTTCAGCAGAGCAAGTCCATATGGAACTAGGGAAAGCTGAAACCAGTGCCTGGGTGAGGGGAAAGGGCTGGGAGGGTGAGGGGTGCTTTGGCAGTGTGTGTCGAGGATGGGGTCAGAGAGGAGAATCCCAGGAGAGGACCCTCGGGCATCCTCAACAGCCAGCTCTGGGGATGATGTAAGATCCATCTCCCAGCAGAAGCCCTGGTACCTCCTGCACCTTCATGCACCTTCAGCTCCTGCCAGAGGCTGCGGAGCCTGCATGGGAGACCAAGCCCAGCCAGCCACACACCTGCCTTTAGGTCTGGACTGAGTGATGTGAGCAGGCAGAAGAGTTCGGGACTCCTTCCCCTGGTGGCTGTGAAAGGCGCCCAGGGGTGGCCAGAGGTCCTCCTGGCCAGCTGCTCCCAGCTCCACTCCTGCCAGTGGTTCTAGCCTCCCTGGTTCCCACTGTTCCCAAGCCTGGGTTTCTGGGCTCCTCATATCACTTGTTCGAGCTAGCCTTCTGTTCCATTACCTTCCTCTCCTGCTTAAGTTATCCCCAGTCTGTTTCTCCTGTTCCCATCCACGAACCGGCAACCTCCTAGTGCATGGGAAGATGCTCAACCAACTGAGCGACACCAGCCAGGGCAGGGGTGTGCCTTCTTAAAGAGAGCCGAGGAACCCACAGTCCTTACATAATTCACAAGTTTATTTGTCCTAAATAAATACCATCTGAGTATGCATATATGCATAACCCATGGACACAGACAATAGGGTGGTGAAGGCCTGGGGCAGGGGGTGGGCGCAGGCTGGAGGGGATCAATGGGGGAAAAAGGGGACCTATGTAATACTTTCAACAATATTTATTAAAATAAATAAATAAATAAACTCAACCGTAGAACATCCATTTCAATCCTCACTCACTATTTCTTTCCCCAAAAAGCAGCTTAAGAGACGGGCGTGCAGTGTGCTGTGCGTGTCCTCACGTCAGGCTCAGGCGGGGGTTGGTCCTGGCTGTGAAATTACCTCAGGGTCCCTTCTCCATTTGGGGCCTGTACCGGCCTGAGTCCCACAGGACCCACGTGCCTCTTCCTGCTCCTGGAACACCCCTCCCTCTGCAGCCCAAAGGGGGCGGCCCTCATGACGGTGGTCCCGTGGCCAGCCCTCTGTCCTCTAACACCAGATACCACCACAGGCCCATTCCCAACTGGCACAGAAAGACGATTCCTGACTCTGGAAGCAGCTCACCCAGCGCAAGGGGAGAAACTGAGGCACAGCTGGCAAATGGGTGGGAAGCATTATCCCTGTGCCCGTGCCAGGAGGCTGAGAGACCCTAATGACGGGAGAATGGGCACTGGCCATCCTCCCCTGCTATCTCCTGGGGTCCCAGCTCACTCAGGAGTGGGAGGAGGGGGAGACCATCTTCTGTCTTCTCTTTGTGGTTCAAAGGTTTGGATCCACATTCTCCTGGTCTGAGGCTGCTTCATCATCATTTGGGGACTCCTAGATTGAAGCCAGAGAACCTGAGTCACGAGCTTCTGCTGTCCTCCAGGGCCACAGCCTGGGGGCCGGCATCTCCTTCCTCCTGCCCCGTCCACAATGGAGCCAGAGAAGGCCCTGCCACCCCTACCCAGGGTCCCTTGGCCCACCACTGGGTGACTCCCTCTTACCAGGCCGAGGCCACCGCCCCGCCGCAGGGTGGCATAGAAGCGTAGCACACGGGGGTCACAGCGAACCACCGTGGGGTCAAAGTCCAGCACACGCAGGCCCTGCAGGCTGCGGGCCCGGGAAAGGGCCACGTAGGCCTGGCCACTGGCAAACACGCGGCCCAAGGAGATCTCCACGCAATCCAGGGACATGCCCTGGGGATGGAGAGACAGAGATGGAGCCGGCTCTGCCTGAAGTCCTTTGTGCCCTGACCCACCTCACCAGCCCAGCTATTGCCCCTGGGTCTCCTGGCCCAGCCCGGAGATTCTCAAGGCAGAGGGCTAGGCTGACCCTGGATGGGCATCTGAGCAGGAGGGGCTCCAGGAGATACATCCAGGATAAGCGAGAGGGGTAGGGGTGGAAGGAAAGAACTCGGGCCTGGGTCAGACCGGCACGGAAAGGAATCCGGCTCTGCCTCTCACTGGTTGTGTGGCCTTGGACATGTTACTTAACCGCTCTGAGCCTCGGTTCCTCCTCTGTAACACAGGAATGATGACTACGTCTGCACTTCATACAGGTGTTGTAAGTACAGTGGGGCCTTGACTTACGAGTGTCCCGACTAACGAGTTTTTCGAGATACGAGCCGTCTCTCAGCTGATTTTTTGCTTTGAGTTGCGAGCTAAAATTCGGGTTACGAGCCAGCTTCAGATACCCCACCGCTAGTTGGCGCAGCGAACGTCACAGTGAACGCCACAACATCAGCCCAGCATCACGTGTCTCACTCGTTCACTTTTTGATTTGACATACGAGTAATTTGAGTTATGAGCTCCGTCACGGAATGAATTAAACTCGTAAGTCAAGGCCCCACTGTATTAAAGTTAACATGTCTGGTAGTGGCTCAGAAAGTGGCAGGGCAGGAGATGACGGGGGCAAGTATATGGATCCCAGAAAGGAAGAGCATGGATGGGAAATGCACTCAAGAAAGGGTTTATCCTACAACTGGTCTGGAACTTTGCCTCCAGGGCAAGCTCAACTCCCATAAAGCCTTTAAGGCCTCCCTCAAATTGCCCCTCACCTATTTCGTCCCCCCTCTGCCCTGCCCTGCCCCACCCCCCGCCCTGGCTGCTCACCTGGCTCTTGTGGATGGACATGGCCCAGGCCAGCTGGAGGGGCAGCTGCTGCCGGCTGAGGAGCCGGCCCCCAGTGGTCTGCACCGTCCAGCGTTCAGCACGGATGACCTCGGTGACTCCACATAGAAACCGTACCTGGGGCAGCCCTGAGGGAGGCATGGAGAAGTCCCGCTTTTCAGCCCTGTTTCAGGGCTCAGAGGTGAACCTCACCTTTGCATCCTAGACTCTTTCCCTTCACACTTACCCTGGGCCCTGTTGCCCCAAGCAGTAGGTCTGCACCCCCATCACTCACCTCTCCCCTCAGTCTCGAAGCCGACCACCACCCCTCGGGCACCATTCACCAGGCCCTGGGACACCGCTAAGTTCTTCACCAACATCACCTGCAAGGGAAAGAAGGCATGGAGAGCTGCCCATTCCTGTGCCTGGCCTCGGGCCCAGGGGCCACTGCTGTGGTTTTGGGAGGCTGGGGCTGCCATGGAGGGGCACTGAGTCCTACTTTTAGCTTAGCCACCAGCTGACTGTGTCCCCCTTCAGCAAGGCGCTTTATTTTCCCGGTCTCGGTTTCCCCTTGTGTCAAGGGGACGGACATTGCTCGGGAGCAGGTAAACAGCAATAAGGTCACAGACATCATCGGGCTTTGAAAACTTCCACGTCTGTTGGGGGGTATATGTGGGCCACAACCTCGAGGGCTAGCCCCCAGCTGCCATCCCTCTTCCAACCACACGGTGCCTGCACTTTCCCCTTGGGTGCCCTTTGGAACCTGAGAAAAGGCTCCCATGTGGCCCACCCCCGACATAGTGGAAGGAAGGACTCTCATAGCAGAGGGTACGCTACGGAAGGCACCTGTGTGGGGGAGATATTTCACTCCCTGAGTGAGATATGAAACAAAGCTTCAGCAAGGACAAGGGGCTTATCCAAAGCAACGCTGCCTGGAGCTCCAGGCGTTGACACAGGAAGGCAGTGGAAAGCTAAAGACAGGAAGGTGGGTGGGAACAGGAGGAAGGGAGTTTGCTGTGGTCACAGCTGGGCCCTCTAGCTGTGGAGCAGCCTGGGCAGAGGGGCCAAGGTTGGGGAGGCCCAAGCTCCCAGGGTCTAGGCCCTGCTTCCCACGCACCTGGGCCCCCAGCTTTAGCTGAAGGAGCTTGCTCACGGGGCACTGGGCATCCAGAGTCCGGGCTTGCTCAGGGTCACTGTCCATGGCCTCAAAGCTGTGTACCTCACCTGGGGAAGGAGTGGGGCAAACAGATGACTAGTCACTTGTGGCTTCGTTTCCAAAAACACATACCAGACCAGGGCTTGAGGGGAGGTAACAGGGATAGCTCAGGCCTATCTGGAGCTTTAGAATCAGAGACCTGAATTTAAGACTCACTTACAGCATCTTCTGGCTGAGTGACCTTGACCCTTTCAAGGTCACACCTCTCAAAACCAGTTACCTCTGTAAATATAAGGGCCTTATGGCCACAGAGGTTGTGGCCTGGGTATTTATCCCAAGGCCCCAGGCTGCCAGGAGTGGGGGGTTGGGGGCTGACATACCTGCCTGATAGCCCCTCCCAGCTGGTGCTGCCCAGCCCTGGCTCCCTGCTCACCTGGCAGGTCCCGCAGCCGCCTCTCATTGGTAAGAGCCACGTCATCCTGGTGGGTGCAGAGCCTGGTGGCCACAATTCCGTCTCGCCCCACCTTGTGGGTGGCCGTAGCCTGGAGCTGGCGGGTAACCTCATTCGAGCACCTGTGGGGGCTGGGCTTTAGGGCAGAGCCCATCTGAATGCCAGGGAAGGTGGGGCATGTGGATGGTATGGCCCAAGCCGCAGGCAATGGGTCAGGCCTGGGGACTGGACAGGGGCACGAGGGCAAGATTTGCCGGCCAACTTATCCTTTTCCACTTGGACCCCGTACATGGGGACTGAGCATAGTGTGTGTGTGGGTGTGTGTGTGTGTGTGTGGCGGGGGAGGGGGGTATTTGGCTGTGATCATGGGTGGGTACCCTTTCCTTTGCTTGCCCCCAGGAAGAAGCTAGCCACCCTCCCATCCCCAGCACTCCTTGGGAAGTCTGGTATGCTGAGTGGGCACAGTCCAGAGGTTTAGAGGATCTAGACCAGGCGCTGATGTTGATACCTGTAATACTGGTAGCCTATAATCTAGATGACAATGTTCTAGCCCTTGGCCTGCTGCCTTGGGGGGAAAAAATTGAGCCTGTGTTTCTATTTCTCTCCATCTACAGTCTTCCTCCATCCGGGGAGGCCTAGGTACCGCAGCACTACTGTGGGAGGAGGGGGGACAACTTGGGTCCCTCTCTCCCTGCTCTGCCACTCAGCGTTCCTCTTGTCCCGTGCATGCTGGTGCGTGCTGTGTACCTTCCTACCCGCCTCCTGTCCCCAGGCATAGAGAGCAGCTCACCACCACTACCCTCCCCCAAGCCCATCCCAATCTGATCTGGCTTTCAAGGCCCAGCTCTGGCTCAAGTCATCTGCCCTCCTGGCCTGTCCACTCCCATGTTAGAGTAGTTGTAGCATTTCAACGGTTTGTCCTAGCTGGGCAGGGATCATGTCGGCAATGTTCCCCACCCCCACCTCTACCAGCATCACCAAGTGACCCCACAGGCTTTAAGAGTGGAAGGAAAAAAAGAAAAGAAAAGAGTGGAAGGAACCTAGATTTTAAAGTCAGACCTGGGATTAAATTCCAGCCCTGACTTTGGGCAAGTCACTTCACCCCTGAGAACCCCAGCTTTTGCATCTGTGAAACGGGAGTGTCGATATCTCGGAATTCTTCTTGTGTGTCCATCTGACCATAGTTCCCTGACACCTACTCTGTGCCAGGCCTTGTGCTGGGTGATGCGGACCTGCCCTGGGGAGGCAGGGTCTCAATATTCACAAAGTGACCATCCTCTACGGGCCCAGGAAGCATTTCTTCCTCTTGTTTGGGTCCCCATGCTCCCCTGTGACCACACTTGGGTCCCCATCTGCAGGCCCCTCTCTATTCACAGAGCCCACCTGCCCAGTCTCACAGCCTGCAGCAGAGAGATGAAGGTCTGGTCTGCCTGCCTCCACACCTTGGTCAGCTCCAGGGTCACCGGGACACACCTCCTCCAGCTCTTGGCCTGATGGCGGAGGAAGGGGGTCAGGGAGCAGAGCAGACCCCTGGGGGGGGGAGGGCAGGACAGGAGGGTGAGTGGTACCTGGAAGCAGAACTGTGGGGGCTGGAAGCCCTTGGTTACAGGCGGCAGCTGCAGGAAGTCCCCACAGATGATGAGCTGGATCCCCCCGAATGGCTTATCCTGCTGCCGGACAGTTCTGGAGAGGAGTGAGCAGTGCTTTAGCAGCGAGGATCCTCATGGAAACCACCAGATCCCAGCCCTCACTGCACACACTGACCTGGCCACGGCCTCTAGCTTGTCAAACAGATCTGCCTCCACCATGGAGATCTCATCGATGACCAGCCGCTGGCAGTTCAGCCAGCCCTGCCGCACACCTGGCCGCTGGGCCAGGGCCACACACTGGGCCAGGGGAGCCTGACCCGAGCCGATGCCTGTGGGTGACATTATTCAGCTGAGACCCCAGCCCTGTCTCAACCCTGACGTCCCCTTCCTCCCTTCCCACAGGCCTGGCTTGCTCCCAGTGATAGCCGCAGGGGCGCTCGCTCACTTACCTGCAAAGGCATGGAGGGTGGTACCCCCGATGTGGCAGGCTGCCACCCCGGTGCTGGCGGTGGTCACAGTGCCTGTGGGAGGCAGTGAGCCCAGGATACGCTTCAGCAGATAAGACTTTCCTGTCCCTGGGCAGAGGGCAAAGTCAAGACCACCTCTCTTCCATCCCGCCCTCCACCATCCCCCCCTCCCCCCGACTCTGCCCCCCACTACCTGCACTCCCAGTGAAGAAAATGCTCTGGCCTTTCAGGACGACCCTCAGCACTGCAGCCTGCTCCTCAGAAAGCTGTGGTTTGGCGGGGGCCAAATTCAGCTTCTTCACAGGCAGGGGCCACCTTGGGGCTTCCTGGGGGGACAGGGCTGTCTCAGAGCCTCCCCCCATACTCTAGGCATTGCCACCACCCCCACCCCCCCAATCACCACCACCTTCTTAGCCCAGGTGCAATGCTAAGGCCTGGTAGCCCTTGTGTCTCTGCTGACTTCACTCCTGAGCCCCTTGGGCAGGCCTTGGTTCACTGGAGATCTTGCAGGGAGTTTCTGGGGTCAAGGTCTCGCCCTTGAGGAAGGGATCGAGGCTGGG
>NW_005871163.1:1914114-1923637 GCF_000147115.1 Myotis lucifugus | reverse complement strand
GGAATTCTTGATTCTTTTCCCAGGAACAGGGGAATTTCCCGTGGGGAGATTGAGCAAGGGCGCTTCTCCTCGTCATGTCAGCTGCTGCTACGTTCATTGGTGCATACGCAGCCGAGCAGGGATCCCTATTCCCCGTGGACAAAAGTGGGAACAGGCTGGGAGAGGCCACACGCCTGGGAGAAGTCCGGGTGGTGTGATCCGAAGCCCTGGCGCTTCCCATTTCCAAGGTGGGAAGGGGTAGCGTATCTGGCTAGGGAAATCGCGGGGCGACCCTGGAATGTGTGTTCCCTCCGTCTGACCCTCTCATTTGCACCCTCCCGGCAGGGACCCATTAAAGAAGCAGGTTCTCTTCCTCCCAACCCTGAGATCGGGGGGACACTCACTTGCGCCGGAACTCGAACGAGCTGGCCGAACCGAGCGGACCTGCCGGCGAAGCTCGGGCTCTGTAACTTTCAAATGCTGGCCGTGGAGAATCATCCTATCACCGGCCGGATCTTTAAATTCTCCAGCCATTCAGAGGCAGGGGCGTGTCCTCCCCCTCCGCCCCTCCCTGGCTCGGGCCGTACCAATCGCACGCTGGAGGAAGGACGCTTATGGTGGCGGCGGAGCGTGGAGCATACCAAGTCGCGTGGACCGGTGGGCGTGGCGGGAGATGGAGCGGGGTGGGGTTGGGGGGGGGCTGCAGTAGCGCCGTAGGGGGTGTGGTGTCACCCAACCTTGCTCTGAAGATTTATTTTCGGAACCACCCACCCAACACACTCCCCCTCCCTCTAGCCCTTACAGAGCGGCTGAACTTGGCGTTGGGGAGAGTTGCCACGGATCCCTCCCACCTCCGTTTCCACTCGCAGGATCTTTGTCCACTCCGGGGCAGAACACCCCAAGGCCTGCCCCGCCTCTCAGCTCTTCCTACTCCTCTTCGCCCTTTTTAAGGGTCCTTTCACTCATTGTCTTTCCCACCCAGCTGAGGCCCATCAGGGAGGAACTCTTGAGACCTGGGCGATGAAAGCATGTGAGTTAGTCTCAGGGAATACTTATTCATCCTCTTGTTGCCCTGGAGGATGCTTGGGGAATTTATTTTTAATTACATCCCCCCTCCCCGGCCCTCCTCATTGAAGCTTGGAATTACATAGCTGGGAGGGATCTTACAGGTGAGTACTGTCCCCTCCCCCCCCCATTCATTTTTGTCCTCATTTTGCAAATAAGGAAACCAAAGCTCCGAGAGGTTTACCAAAGATCACATAGCTTGTAGGTAGCAGAAACAAAGCCTTGAAACCAAGTCTCACCTGGCCTAAGTACCTGCGTGTTTACTACTACACCACACTGCCCCCAGGTGATTGGTCTTCATGGAATCCAGGCCTGGACTAGAATATCAGCTCCTGACAGCCACTGCAATGCCCAACCCTGCCATTAGATGTTACCCTAAGCAAGTTCCATAACGTCTCAAGCCTTTGTTTCCACAAACATAAAAATGGGAGAAAGATGAAAATGTGATGGTTGCACAACTCTGTGACTACTAAAAACCATTTGAATTATTTGCTTTCAATGGGTAAATTATATGGTATGTGAATTCTATCTCAATAAAGCTATTAGGAAAAAAATAATGAGAAATGTTTCCTCTTCAGTGTAGTCTTTTAAAAAATTTATTTATTTATTTATTTTTTTTTTTAAAATATTTTTTTATTTTTCGCTTAAAGTATTACAAAGGGTATTACATAAGTGTCCTTTTTTTTCCCCCCCGCCCTTGACACACCCCTACCCTCCCTTACCCCCCAGTGTCTTATGTCCATTAGTTATGCTTATATGCATGCATACAAGTCCTTCGGTTGATCTCTTACTCCCCTCCCTCCTGCCCCCCAACTCTCTCTGGCCTTCCCACTGCAGTTTGGCAATCAGTTTGAGGCAGCTCTGCCTCTGTATCTATTATTGTTCAAAAGTTTGTAATGGTCTTTATTATCCATGAATGAGTGAGATCATGTGGTATTTTTCCTTCATTGACTGGCTTGTTTCACTTAGCATAATGCTCTCCAGTTCCATCCATGATGTTGCAAATGGTAGGAGTTCCTTCTTTTTAACAGCAGCATAGTATTCCATCGTGTAGATGTACCAAAGTTTTCTAATCCATTCATCTACTGATGGGCACTTAGGCTGTTTCCAGATCTTAGCTATGGTGAATTGTGCTGCTACGAACATCTGGTTACATATATCCTTTCTGATAGGGTATGTGAATTCTATCTCAATAAAGCTATTAGGAAAAAAATAATGAGAAATGTTTCCTCTTCAGTGTAGTCTTTTAAAAAATTTATTTAAATAGTTTATTTTTAGAGAGGAAGAGAGAAACAGCCATGTTGCCTCCTGAATGCCCCCTACTGGGTATCCAGCTGGCAACCTGGGCATTGTGCGCCTTGGCCGGGAATCAACCCTGTGACCTCCTGGTGCATGCCCAACAAACTGAGTCACGCCAGCCAGGGCGTCAGTGTAGTCTTGACGTAGGAGTAGCATAAAATTTCAAAGCCACTGTAGTAGGCAGTAAAATGTCCCCCCACCATGTCCAGCCTTAATCCCCAGAACTTGTGAATATGTTACCTTACATGGCAAAAGGGACATTGTGGATGTAATAAATTAAGGATCTTGAGATGGGGAGATTATCTTGGATTGTCTGGATAGGCCCAATGGAATCACAAGGGTTCTTATAAGGGAAAGAGGGAGACAGGAGAGTCAGAGAAGGGGATGTGATGCAGGAAGCAGAAGGGGTGGGTGGTGTGTGAAAGAGAGATTTGAAGATGTTACTGTTGGCTTTGAAAGAAAAGGCCATGAGCCAAACCAAAGAACACAGGAGGTTTCTAGAAGGGGGAAAAGACCAGGAAGTGGGTCCCCCCTAGAGTCTCCAGAAGGAAGAATGCAGTGCTTGATGTTAGCCCAGTAAGACACATTTCAAACTTCCAGAACTATGAGATAATAACTCTGCGTTGTTCTAAGCTACTACATTTGTTACAGTAACAATAGCAATAAGAAACAAATAAGTTTTTGAAATAGTAAACACTTTATTGGTTCCCTCGGCAACTCCAGCACAAGTTTTCTTTTGAAAGGGAGGCAGAATCAAGCTACCCAGTTATTCAATTAGAAAGTGAAAGACCTGGGATTTCGAAAATAGGTCTGTTTCCAAAGACTGTGTTCTCTTCCCACTAACTTCTACTCCAAGCGGAACTAGCACACTCACTCACACAGCCGGCTCCTTTCGCCCTTCCCTTTGTGCAGAACCCCGACTGCCTCTAGAGAAGGCACAGAAACTTTCACATGGATTTTCTCCCAATATTTCTTTTTTTTTTTTTGCTTTCAAACTTCTTTAAATTGTAAAAGATATATAACATAAAATTTACCATATGATTACTTTAAGTGTACAATTAATTGCCATTAAGTAACCACCATCACTATTTCCAGAAAAATTTCATCATTCCAAACAGAAACTTTGTACCCAATTAGACAATAACTTTCCAATCCTTTCTCCTCTTAGTCCCAACATTTTATTCTGAAAATACTCCAACATACACAGAAAGACTACAGTGAACACCCATTACCTACCACCAAGATTCTACAATTAATATTTTGCTGTATTTGTTGTATTACATGTCTAGCAACTTAGCCATCCCTCCATTCATCAATACATTTTTGTTACCCATTTCAAAGTTGTAGATAACAGCACATTTCACATCTAAACGCTTCAACACACATAGCATTAATTAGAGTTTATGTTTATCCTTTATTTTTTTAAAATATATTTTATTGATTGCTTACATAGAGGAAGGGAGAGGGATAGAGAGTTAGAAACATCGATGAGAGAGAAACATCCATCAGCTGCCTCCTGCACACCTCCCATTGGGGATGTGCTTGCAACCAAAGTGCATGCCCTTGACCGGAATAAAACCTGGGACCCTTCAGTTCACAGGCTGATGCTCTATCCACTGAGCCAAACCGCCCAGGGCTATGTTTATCCTTTAATGTAAACTTTACATACAGTGAAATGCACAAATCTTAGCCTTATTGTGAAAGGAGTTTTGACAGATGAATATACCTGTGAGGCCCAAACCCTTATGAGGATATAGAACTGTGTTGTTCAATAGGGAAGCCACTAGCCACATGTGGCTAATTTTAAATTTAAAGTAATTAAAATAAGCCCAGTTGGTGTGGCTCAGTGGTTGAGAGCCGACCCATGAACCAGGAGGTCACGGTTCGATTCTAGGTCAGGGCACATGCCCTGGTTGTGGGCTTGATCCCCAGTGTGGGGTGTACAGGAGGCAGCTGATCAATGATTCTCTCTCATCGTTGGTGTTTCTGTCTCTCGCTCCCTCTCCCTTCCTCTCTGAAACCAATAAAAATATATTTTAAGCCGAAACCGGTTTGGCTCAGTGGATAGAGCGTCGGCCTGTGGACTGAAAGGTCCCAGGTTCGATTCCGGTCAAGGGCATGTACCTGGGTTGCGGGCACATCCCCAGTAGGAGATGTGCAGGAGGCAGCTGATTGATGTTTCTCTCTCATCGATGTTTCTAACTATCTCTCTCCCTTCCTCTCTGTAAAAAATCAATAAAATATATTTTAAAAATATATATATTTTAAAAAATAATTAAAATTAAATGAAATTTAAAATGCAGCTTTTATTTGCACTGGCCACATCCAAGTGCTTCATAGCCACACGTGGCCAGTGGCTACCCTGTTGAACAGCACAGATCCAGGACATTTCCTCCATTGCACAGAGCTCTAAGAACATCACCATCACCTCGAGAGTTCCTTCACGGCCCTTCGCAGTCAATCCCTCCCCTCAGTCCTCAGGCAACCCCTGTTCTGATTTTGTTTTCATCATAGATTATTTTAGCTTGTTCTAGAGCTTCTCATACATAGAGTTATGCAATATTTATTCTCGTGTGCACAGGTTTCTTTCACTGAGCATAATTTTGAGATTCATTCATGTTGCTGCGTGGCTCCTTTTTGCTGCTTAATAGTATTCCATTGTGCGGATATACTAGTTTATCCATGTTCCTGCTGATGGATATTTGGGTTTTCTGTGGATTTGTACTTTCTTTTGCATAAATACTTAGGTAAGAAATTGCTGGGTCAGAGGATAGTAAGTACTTAGTTTCATATGAAACTGCCAGAGCTTTTTCAAAAGTGGTTATGTGCCCACTCATGTTTTTTTTAAGAGCAGCAACAGTAGATCCTTGTAGGGAAAGGAAGCGAATGAATAACTGGATGCCGACTCGCAGCGAATTAACGGTCCTCAGCGCCGTCCCCCTCCCCGCCCCGGTGCAGCTGCAGCTGTTTCCTGATTGGTCGGCGGCGGAAGGGGCGGAGCCAGAGGGACGCCTCACATCTGGGGCCGGACTTCCTCCCTCGGCGTTGGGCAGCCCAGGCATCCCCCTGGTTCTCTGCCCGCTGCCGCCTCGGTGGGTGAGTGCGGAGTGAGGCGAAACACTGCCCCGGGGTCCCCTCGCTTCACCCGACACCTGGTTTGGACGCAGACTCTCGGGAGGAACGGGGTTTTCTTCATTATGAAACCTCCTTCCCTAGAACTCTTTCCTTACGTCTTATCTGCTCTCTCTCACCGGTGGTCTCAGTCCAATCCCCAGGTCATTAATAAAAACAACAGTGGCATTAACACAGGACTGGGCAGTTTACAAAATGCATTTTCGATGTTAGCTCATTTGATACTTAAAAGAGCCCTTCCCCTCCAGCTCATGGCCCTTTCTCTGCAAGCTTTTGCCCTCCTGCCTTACAAGGACAGTCTACCTGAAGGGTGGTCTCCCACCTTCCAGAGCACTGGGCAGCAGACACTTTTTTTCCTTATAGACATGTTTTTTGTTTGTTGTTGTTTTTATATATATGTATATTGATTGACTGATTTCAGAGAGGAAGGGAGAGGGAGAGAGAGAGATAGAAACATCAATGATGAAAGGGAATCATTGATCGGCTGCCTCCTGCACACCCCCTATTGGGGATGGAGCCAGCAACCCGGGCATGTACCCTTGACGGAAATCAAACCCAGGACCCTTCAGTCCGCAGGCTGACACTCTATCCACTGATCCAAACCGACTAGGGCTGGCTGTGTGTGTTTTTTTAAATTGATTTTTCGAGAGAGAGGAGGGGAGAGGGAGAGAAACAACAATTGGTTGCCTCCCGTAGGCACCCCAATACACACCTGATCAGGATCAAATCTGAAATCTGTGTGTGCCCTGACCAGAAATTGAACCGGTGACCTTTTGGTGTACAGGAGAAAGTTCCAACTGACTGAGCCACACCAGTCAGGGCTGTGGACACATTATTATTATTATTATTATTATTATTATTATTATTTTGTTAATTCTCATCCCAGGGATATTTTTCCATTGATTTTCTAGAGAGAGTGGAAGGGAGGGGGAGAGACAGAGGGAGAGAAACATCGATGTGAGAGAAACACATTGATTGGTTGCCTCCCACACACACCTTGACCAAGGCCAGGGATCGAGCTTGCAACCGAGATATGTGCTCTCGACCAGAATCGAACCCTCAAAACTTCAGTCTGTGGGCCGACACTCTATCCACTGAGCCAAACTAGCCGGGGCTGCGGACACTTATTTTATTGAACCTCTGGTACAGTTGATTCTCTTTCTTTAAAATCCCCTCTTCTCTTAACTTCCGCAACTAACCGGACTAAATACAAGTCAGTCACTCCAGCCCCTCCCTCTGGGAAGCAGCTCTCACCACACACTGTGTCCTCCTTCATCAGAGCCTTCTCAGTATCCTCCTACTGGTGTATCAGCTCTCCAAGACGGGGCCTGGATCTTGTGTAGCCTGGTCACACAAGGCTGCCAAAATAGGTCATTTAGGAGAAAGCACAGGCTCTGGAGTCAGATGAGGTTTGACTCCTTGCGCCACCACTTACCAGTCAAGTGACCTTAAATAGGTCCAAGCTTTGAATTCTTGATCTGTAAAATGAGGTTAACAGTTGTATTTATTTCATGGATGGATGTCTACTTGTGTGAGGATTAAATGAGATACATGCGAAGAGTTTAGTACGGTAAGCAGATAAGAGGCTCCCTAAATTCTTTTGAATGAATAGATAAAAGCCAGGCTGAAGTATTGGAAAGCACCCCAACTTAGAGCACCCAATAAACTTGATTAAATGGTGCTCATGCAGCCCTAGCCGGTTTGGCTCAGTGGATAGAGCCTGTGGACTGAAGGGTCCCAAGTTTGATTCCAGTGAAAAGCACATGCCTGGGCTGCAGGCTCGATCCCAGTAGGGGGTGTGCTGGAGGCAGCTGATCAATCAATCAACGATTCTTTGATGTTTCTATCTCTCCCTCTCCCTTCCTCTCTAAAATCAATATACTTATATTTTTTAAAATAAATAAATGATGCACATGCAAAGCAGACTCCATCACTTTCATAGTTCAAAACTTTCAATGACTTCCCATTCTCTGATGTTAAAATGTAGTCTTCTCAACACAGCCTTCAAGGCCCTCTCTATCCTGAGCTTTGTCTGCTTCTCCAGCCTGCCCCCCTACACCACACACACACACACACACACACACACACACTCTCACACACTATTTCAAACCTCTATGCCATTGCTCACACTGTCCCCTCTGCCTAGAATACCTGTCCTGGTTGGGTGTCCTTCCTCTCCTCATCCACCCTCACATTTAACACAGTTTTCTTATCTGTTTACATGCCTTTCTCTCCTGATGGAGGACAGGGACCCTGGGTCTTGCCATTATCTTCCAGCTATTAGTGTAGGGCCTGGCAAGCAATCAAGGTCAATAAAATATCTGTGCTGGATGAGTGCATGTGGTGTGGAGGCAACAACCAGAGGGCCAGCCTGGGCTGGAGGGAGAAACTGAGGCTAAGCGGTTACCAGCGTCTCATTCCTCACAGTGGCAGAGCTGGCTGGATATCAAAACCCACCTCACCCCACCTCCACCATGAGCTGCTACTGAGCAACAACATGAATTCCCCGGGGTATCAGTTCTCCTAAAGATGGAATCTGAGTTTCCAGATACGGATCTTCTGAGTCCTCGGGCATGGGAGGCAATAGCGGCACAACTCCACAGATTGAGGAAATAAAACCTCAGGCATGGGCTGCAAGAGATTGTCATACACACAGATTTTCTCAGATCTCTGAGCTGGATTTTCTTTATCCCTTTTCAGTGGTTTTCAACCTTCTGGCCTTTAAATACAGTTCCTCATGTTGTGTCCCAACCATAAAATTATTTTCGTTGCTACTGTTATGAATCGTCATGTAAATATCTGATATGCAGGATGGTCTTAGACGACCCCTGTGAAAGGGTCATTCGATCGCCAAAGGGGTCGCGACCCACAGGTTGAGAACCGCTGCCATAGAGGCTGCTGTCATGAAGGCAAATGCTCGCTACAAGAGGGGGAGACCCACTACAAGAGGGGGAGACCCGGTGTGTCTTACCAACTGGGTTGGTTGGTTTGTTTTCTCCCCCAAATAAAATCAGATTCTCTTCTGCGTGCACGTGTGTGCATGCGTGTGCGTGTGTGTGTGTGTGTGTGTGTGTGTGATTCTATCAGGCTTCCATCGGAGGTGTTACAGCCACCACTGAACTGCTCCGCGCTCACGCGGGGCCAGACCCCCGAAGTCTAACACCACGGTCACACCTGACTCCATAGACTTACTCCCACGCCACACGCGAGGGCCCAGGCTCAGGGAGGGAGGAAGCCGCTCACGCCCCAGCCCCGGGCGGGCAGAGCTTTGCTCTGCAGGTAGGGCTGGCTTTGAATAAAGGCGCTGCTTCTTTAACCGTCTGGGCCAGTGGCTTTATCTCCAGCCCCTCGCAGCTGCGGAGACTGTAAGGCCTGGAAATAGGCTCCTTTAGTCAGCATGGGTGCAGTCGGGTTTCCCGGGGAGCCTTAGCTTACCCAAGGGCGTGTGCTGGGCCCCAAGGGCATATGCTGGACCCCAAAGGCGTGTGCTGGACCACAAGGGCATGTGCTGGGCCCCAAAGGCGTGTGCTGGGCCCCAAGGGCGTGTGCTGGGCCCCAAGGGCATGTGCTGGGCCCCAAGGGCGTGTGCTGGACCATCAGGGCGTGTGCTGGGCCCCAAGGGCGTGTGCTGGGCCCCAAGGGCGTGTGCTGGGCCCCAAGGGCGTGTGCTGTACCCCAGGGGGTGTGCTGGGTCCCAGGGCGGATGCTGTGGACCCATCAACGCTGCCATCTGTGCGGGTAACAACGCTGTGTTCCTCCTGAGATCATTCATTTGTAAAGTGCAGGGACTCTCGGTGGACCACGGTGAGGACTGAGCCTCGGTGGTCCATTTTCAACACATCTCACCCAACATGGGAAATACTGAGCGCCCGTTTGCTTAACTGGGTTAATGCAACTGGGAAGTCCGGGAACAAACAGAGTATGGGGGGGGGGGGGCGGCAGGTAGAGAGGACAGATTGCAATAAAGGAGGAAGCGCATATCCCAGGAAGACCTTCTGCCGCCGCAAAGAGACAAGGGGGAGACGGAGAACACCCAAAAAGCCCACAG
>NW_005871163.1:1895388-1913733 GCF_000147115.1 Myotis lucifugus | reverse complement strand
GCTCAGTCCTGCTCCAGCCCTCTCCGGCCGTCTCGAGGCGCGCACCTCCCACCCCCAGCGGGCAGAGCCGGGCAGGGGCGGCGGGAGCGATCGCGTCCGGCTTCAGCGACCCATCCTCCTTCACTTTGGCTGCGCGCACCCACTGGCTGGGGGCACGTTATTGTTCCCATTGGATTGACGGGGAGACTGAGGCTCTGCTGAAGCGGCCTGGGGTGCTGGGCTCGAGCGCTGGTCACCGCTGACTCTCCCTGCCAGCCAGGTCGGATCATGAGGGGCAGACTGTGTGGATTGTGGTGTGTGTGTGTGTGTGTGTGTGTGTGTGTGTGTGTGTTGGGAGGGTCTGTGGGTCCTGGGGTGCCTGTCTGAAGGAATCTTGAGGTTGTGCCCCTCTCTGGTGGCCCGAGGACTGGAGAAGTTGCTTGTTTTCTCCCCAGTATAAGCCCCGTGTGTCCCCTTTACCCTACCCGCTCACCTACCCTAGAGTTGGCCCAATAGGGGCTGGTCCTAGCCCCTGCCTCCCCCACACCCCGGGAGGGCTAGTTCCCGGAAGGGGCTGGGCAGCTGGACCAGCAGTGCCCCCGTGAGCCTCTCTCTTCCCCCTCAGGACCCACTTGGTCTGGGGAGGGGTCGGGCACTCTGTGACTCTTGCCCTTTACTTGCAAACACACTGCAAGCATTTAATGTGTGCTTGTGGAATGAATAAATTCGAGGAGGGGCCGGCTGAGTCTAGAGGACTTGCTTCTTGTCCTCTGGGTGTGTGTGTGTGTGTGTGTGTGTGTGTGTGTGTGTCAGCTTCTGACCCTCTCAGCCAAGGGGAAAGGTGTATGTCTGTGCCTGGGTGGGTGGGGAGGCCACCCTGGCCACCCGGGGAGCCCGGCCTGAGTGAACCAGGCTGCCTGTGTCCTTTCTGCCCCTGCCCAGGGGCGGCTGGGGTGTCAGGGTTCCCTCCAGGCCAGGCCCTTCGTTCCTATGGGGTGGTAGATAAGTCACTTCCCCTCTCGGCTTGTGTTTCCTCTTCTATAAAATATTGGGCCTGCGGGCCTCCTCCCCAGATCCAGACAGTGTGATTGTGGCCCCAGCTCTTAGAGCGGGTGGAAGTAGGGGGCCAAGTCACTTCACTGTGATTTGCTTTCGTTTCTTGCTTACAGAGGTAGGGCTGCCCTCCCCGGCCCCAGGCCCCTGTTGTGAGGCCTGGGTAGTCTGGCTGCAGCCCCACCTCTTCTCCCAGAGGATGTGAGACAGGATTACTCCATCTTCTGATCTGCTCTGGCCCCCAATTAAGGGAAGTTATCTCGGGGCCTCCTGGGCCACGGTTTGTCTCCTGGCCAGCCCAGCCCTGCACTCCCTCTGGCTCTGAGTTTCCAACTTTGCCACTTACTGACAGCACCAAAAGCTTCCCAAACAGCTGGGTTAACTAAGGTCTTGCTTACCTCTCCCCGACACAGCCAGGGGCTCCCTATCCCCTACCTCCCCTTTGGCATCCCTAATTCTTTTCTTCTCATTTCTTCTCCTAGTCACTTACTCTTGTTGCCTTAGGCCCCAGTGTCCCACCTTTGTTTCTCTAAAACCCCTCTTAGACCATAGTCACCTGCTGCCCTTCATGACCCCAGGCTGGCCTCGTCATCTCACTCCCACATGGCTGCTTTCAGCCCCTCCCCGCTTTGAGCTTCCTCCCCATGTCCCAGCCACCCGGGTGCCAAGGCCCCACAGCCTCAGTGACCTCCTCCGTCAGGCTGAGGCTTGGCGAACTGCAGGTCTGGGCACTGGACATCTGTCCACTTGTGTTCCCAGGGCCTCGCTTCTCCATCTGTAAAATGAGAGGTGGGAGATCCAGACATGCAGCGATACGTGCAGAAGCTTTGAAAAGTGCAAATATCAATGTGAAGTGTTCCTGACACTGGTACAAGGCTGAAAACCCTGGGCTCGGCTTTCCGCTCTGCCCTGGGGTTCTACCCTTGTCCTCTTAGTCATGCCTTTTCCTGGTGTGGCCTCCAGGCTGCTCAGTTGCCCTTTCCCATCTAGAGAGAGGCAGGGCAGTGTCCAGTCCCAGGACTGGTTTTGTTACCTCGGGCTAACCTCTGGCCCTTTCCAGGCTGTACTTTCTCATTCTCTAGTGAAGGAGCTGAGACTGTAGGGTCTTCGATACCCTTTGTATCTCTCCTTCTCTGGGCCAAGGTGTGTGTCTCCTTCCCTCTTCACAGGCCTATCAAAACCCTGCCTTCTGCAAGGGCTTCCTAAACCAACCTCAAGCCCTTCCTTGTCCTATTAGAGAGCGAGGACTGGGGTATCCCTGCAGGTAGGTGCTATGTCCCTCCCAACAGGGCCTCAAGCAGGGTCTGTGTTGCCCCTGTCAGATTGGAAGTTCCTCGCGGGGCTCCGACCTGGTGGCTTCTTAGCAGAGTTTGATCAGAGCATCACTGGGTTTAGTCAAAGAGCAACGATCGTCATCGCAAGTTCCCAGTGATGTGAGGGGTCAACAAGTTTTCTCTCCGTTACAGCCATTGTTGTGGCTTTCCACCCGCTCCCTCCTGTGCACAGGGTCAGGGTGACCTGGCATCTTTTTCTTTTTAATGAATGACACAGAGACCTTCCCACCTCAGGCAAAGGGGAGCCACGCTGGTGCCTCAGAAGCTGCCCACCGTGGGCAGGGGAGGGCCTGAGTGAGGAGCGATGGGAGAGGAGGGAGCGGAACAGGAAGCACAGTGGTCAGCTGGTCAACAAGAGGAGAGGAGGCTGCAAAACTGGGCTGAGCCAGATAAAACCTCCCTGTGAGCCCTGCCAAGGGGAGGGGCTACTTATGAAAACTTGTTGGGGCATAGCCAGGCCCCTGGTGGGGGAATGAATGTCTGAGGGGCAGGGAGAGGAGTTGGGTGAAGGGTGGCAGGTGGGGAAGCAGTTGGTGTGTCGGTGGCTGATTCCTCATAAGGAGACCCTTCCCTGGGCTTTGGTTCAGGCCTCCAGCCCCTCACTTGTCACTCCCCTCAATCCCAAAGTGCCTTCTTGCCTCATCCTGGCCCCACCCATCCCTTAGGCCCTGGACTGGCTTCTCTACTTAATCCAGCCATGGCGTTCCCTGGGCACTGCTCTGCTACAACCAGAGAGGACTGTGGTCAAGGCACAAGTCTCTAGTTTTGCTCCCTGGGAGCTCCCAGCTGGCAGGAAGTTTTCACAGTGTCAGTAGGTGAGGCAGGCAGGGGAGGTCACAAGTGGAAGGGCTTAAAAAGGGGCGGTGGTGGGCCCTGAAAAGCAGGAGGGGAGCTTGGAGCTTAGCGGTGGGACATCCAGGCAGCAGCTTCATGTCCCACCGGCCCTACTGCCTGGTTTGAGAGACCGGTAGCCTGAGCCTGCAGGCCTAGGAAGGAGCTAACAATGCTGCAGTTGCTGATTGAAATGTGGGGGTGGGGTTTCCCCGCTTCCCACTTCATCCCTTCCAGCCTTAGGGGGATGAGGCCCCTAAGGGTCACACAGCCCATGGGGCTGAACACAGGGTCTCTGGGGAGGGGGGAAGGGGAGTTGGGTGGGTGATAGGATACAAGAGCCTCCCTCTTCTTGTGAAGGGCCCTGAAGTCCTCTCTCTGGTCCGGGTGGCTCATACTGACCTGCAGGCAAGCCTTCCACTTCCTCATTCGTCCTTCCGGGAAGACCATTTGGGACCATCCAACTTCCCCATTTTTCTTGTCACCCAAAAGTTAGGGAGAGACCCTGAGGTGTACCTCACATTCCAAGGAGCTCCAGGGGCATTCATGCCCAGTAGCTAAGCCCAGAAAGGGCCTAGTTCTAGATTCTGAACCAGGCCCAGGGAGAGAGGTCCCTGGGAGGCAGAGGGAGTGGCAGGGACAACAATAACAACAATAACAACTACCTTTTGCTAACCTTAGGTCTCCTAGGCACTGCTTTGTATGCCATGTCTTTATCCAGCAGCAAATATTGATTGAGCACTGCTGTGTCCCAGACATTGTCTAGGCACTGAGGATATAGCAGTAAACAAAACAAAAGTCACTGCCCTCATGGAACGATAATCTTTGCCATTTCTGCATTTATATCTATCTCCATTTCACAGATAAAACGGAGGCTTCGAGAGACCAAGTGACTTGCCTCTGGTCTGTGTGACTTGGGCTTCAAAGCTCAGATCCCCAGCTGTAGCTCAGAGGGGTGGGGGCACAGTGAGAACCAGGTTAGAAAGCAGGGAGGCCGTGCCCTACCCAGCCCCTGGCAACTCACCACACTTCCATCTGCCTGGGCTTGTCCTTCCAAAGGCAGCTGTGGCCACAGGGTATCCCCTGGGGAGAGGTCTGCTTTTAACTGGGGCCACTTTTTTGAGCTTTATGTAAATTACAAAGCAGTCAAAAATTAGTGCTAATTTCCTTCTAGCACCCTCTAGATTCTGACACGCTCTTGATCCCCTCCCCTCCACCCTCCCCTTCACACTCACTACTGTGCGACCAGTCACTGAAGCAAAGTGGTTAGCAAGTGGCATGTATTTTTATTTTCATTTCTCAGATATTTCTTGAGCACCTGTTATGTGTAAAGGAACAGTGCTGGGTGCTGGGGACCAGAGGTGAATCTGACCCCACCTGGTAGGCATACACCTGGCACCCAGCTAACCAAGCAGGTGGTTGAGGGGCACAAGATGTCAGTGGCTGGCCTGGAGGCCCCAGGGTGGCTGTCATGTCTTAGAGAAGGACTCTGGTCCAAGGCAAATCCCTTGGAGCCCTCACCAGATGGGGTGGCTGCCCCAAAGTCCTGGACTTGGTGGGAGGAGCGCAGAGGAGCCTCCTGTTTTGGGGCGGAAGCAGGAGGCTTCCAAGGGTGCTCTTTAGAAGGGCAGGGGCAGGGGGCAGATTACCACTCTGCCTGCTTCCTCCTCTCATCCTTCTGATTCTGCTTGCATGTCCTCTCCTGTGGGAGGCCTGCACTGTCCTCTCTCACCTGCCAACCCCTTCACTGTTTCCTTCGTAGCATTTCACACTTGATGTGTTTATGTCTAGTGTGTATTTGTTCAGCTCCTCCTTCCCTAAATTGCCGGCTCTCTGAGGGCAGAGATCCATTATTTTCATTCCTCTCTGCCGGCTCCAGCATCCGTGGCATTGCCGGTGCTCAGGACGGCATTTGTTGTCTGGTCGAATGAACGCCTGGGAGGCAGAATTGTGAGTTCTGGCTCTGTCCTTCCAGCTGTGTGACTCTGGCACGTTACCCCTCTGAGTTTGCTGTGACATGTAGATAATGGTGCACTGCCTTGGAGGGTAGCTGTATGGACTAGATGAGACAGTGCGTGAAAATGGTGGCTCAGTACAAGGTGGCTGCTGCTAATATTGTTGCTGCTGTTATTACTGTTATTTCTAAGGCTGGGTTAAGAATATTTGCCTTGGGGGTTGTGGGGAAGCTCCCATGGGAAGATACCAGTAGGTACCCAGCAGAGGGACATGTCCCTAGTTTGGCCTGTGGACTGTGTGTCCCATGTGGCAACCCTCATGGTATGTCTGGTGCTGTCTTCCAGGGTGTGAAGGAGGCGGGCGAGAAGCCCCAGCGAGCGCGGACGGCGGACAAGGCTGGCTGGATCAAGAAGAGCAGTGGGGGCTTCCTAGGGCTCTGGAAAGACCGCTATCTGCTCCTCTGCCAGGCCCAGCTACTGGTCTACGAGAATGAGGTGAGCACCTGCCTGGCCCCGAGGTTGGGGTGCTGGGGCAGGGGACAAAGTGAGGGCAGCAGGGGGACCCCAGAACCGGGCCTGGAAGATCTGTTCCGTGTTTGCCATGCTGTGCAACCCTGGACAAGCACCTGACCTTCTCGGGGTCTCCGCGGCACGGGATGGTAGCTCCAGATGCTAGTCTAGGGCTCCTGGATGAGGGGCTGTTGGAAGTGTATGTGCATAAGGATGAGTGTGTCTTCTCAGGGGCATGCCTACACTGCAACTCCCTGGCCCTGGGGTAGGTTCCACATATGTGAATGTTCCAGAAAACTAAAGCTTGCTCCATTTATCAATGATAATGGAAATAATACTTATCGCTCGTGTGTTTAGAGCTCTTGTGTGACACTCTCAACAGTCCCATAAGTGCAGTCATCATGTCATCAGAGATGGATCTACAGAGATGGATCCTGGGGCTGAGGATGGCCAAATGACTGCTCAGCCTCTCAGTGAATGAAGGAGCCAGGTCTAGAACCGAATTCAGTGCTCTTTCCACTCACTGATGCCAGCAAATAAACTCTACAGCCTATTGAGTCTTTCCTTATGGCTCGGAGTCACTTATAATCAGACTGTACTTTTCCTCTTTTCTTTCTCCTTTAACATGGAGCTACCGGTTGCTACTTTGCCACTTCTGCTGTCCTTGTGCCTCTCACAGTCCTCACATTTTCCCACTGCAGGCTTGCGCCCTGTCTCATTTCAGCAGGCTTGGAACCTGGACAACAAGGATGCTAAAATTGGGGTTAAGAGTTGAAAAACCTCTTGGTGACGACCTGGGGAGGAAAGGTCTTTTATGTATGATGTGTGTGTCCTGGGGGTGGGGCTCTAGAGAGCCCATCCACTGAGCATGGGCTATCACTGTATGCCTCCCACAGATGGAACACACGGGGAGAACGGCCTGGCGGCAGGAAGGGCATCCTGCCTGTTCCTCCTCAGCCTCTCAGCGTGCCTCGGGGTATCTTGGCAAATCCGTAATTGTCCCAGGCCAAGAAAGATTGGGCGCCCAGATCTCCGTGATTAAAGGAGCTACCCTTGAGGAGCACTTTGGCTGTCCTTCCCGAGGCCCAGGCTCATGGAGCTGGGGTGTCAGAGAAGCAGCTGGATGAGTCGTTCAGACAGCCCCCCAGATGGTCTGTACCGCTGCTCTCACCAAATGAGGATGCGCTGTGGTGGCAGCAGGGGGATGTTTTTATAAATAAAGGGTGTTGTCAAGCTTTCTCCAGTCCCAGCTGCCTAAGAGTTGAGTGACAGGTCCCCAGCTGCCAGCCTGTCAGGCACTGCCAGACTTGTCCTGCGCTGCCCCTCCACATCTGGCCACAGCTGGGAAGCAGGAAGGATCTTGCATCCCCTAAACATGAAAAACCTAAATCACCCTTTTAAAATAATCACTATTAAAAACCTCAATTGAAGCTTCAGGAACTTTGCCCTCTCAGGGGTGGGGAGCTTGGCCCAGGAGTGGGAATTGAGAAATGCTTATTAGTTCAATTCCTCTTTCTTGATGTAAGGAACTAGGCTAATGTGAATGGCTCTTGGCTGTCTCTTTGCTGTCAGTGAGGTTGACATTCCAAAAATGCTGCCCCCGCCCAGCGCCTGCTGGGTTATCTGTTTTTCTGAGCTGCAGAAGGGCCAGATGATTCAGCGATTCGGGTGGAGAGGAGACCCAGGACAGACAGCCGCGGGGAGCTGGGTGTGGAGATGAACCACCTTTGTGTCTGGGTCAGTCCAGCTGGGGGAAGCATGTGCACATGGGGCAGGTGACCTGCACCTTCTGCAGCTGGGGGTCCTTTTCCAGGCAGCCCCCTTCCTCTGGATGCTCAGTAGGTGAGGACTTCCTGGGGTCTCACTCTGAGTCAGGCATTCAGTCCAGCAACTGGTCCTATATATGTTGCTCTTGAGCTGCTCCTTTGTGGGGCCATGATAGGGAGAACAGAAAGGAGAGCAGACATAGGCAGCATAGGGTAGAGAGTGATGGCCCAGCAGGAAGTTAGGACTGTTCTTCCCATGGCAGTGTCCCTAGCATCTAATTGGGTGCCTGCACACCTGGCAGGTGCTTTGTGGATGGGGGACCTCAAAGGAGCAAGGGAGCACCAAGGGGTGGGCAGTGGAGCTGCCTGGACCAGGTGGATTGTGCTACCCCTGTGTTGCGTGGAGAAATGTGGAAGGGATTAGGGACTAGACCTGTGGTCGGCAAACTCATTAGTCAACAGAGCCAAATATCAACAGTACAACGATTGAAATTTCTTTTGAGAGCCAAATTTTTTAAACTTAAACTATATAGGTAGGTACATTGTTATTAACTTAATTAGGGTACTCCTAAGGCTTAGGAAGAGCCACACTCAAGGGGCCAAAGAGCCGCATGTGGCTCGCGAGCCGCAGTTTGCCGACCACGGGACTAGGGGTTGGAAAGAGATGTGCAGAGGCAAAAATGGGAAAGACACCTGATTGAATCTGGATGGGGAATATCAAGCTGCCTGGCCATATGTTCCCCTTTCCCTAAGGGGCTGAAGGGAGGGAACATCAGTGGTTATCCTCGTTAGCTGTACAGTCATCTGCTTTGAAAAAGTTTCATGTCTGGGCACCACCCCCCAGGGATCCTGATGTAATTGATCTGGGATGTTGCCTGGGCATTGGGATTTTTTTTTTTTGATATGTTCCCATTGATTTGAGAGAGAAAATATTGATGTGAGAGAAGAAACATCAATTAATTGGTTGCCTCTTGTATGTGCCCTGACTGGGGATCAAACACACAACCCAGGCATGTGCCCTAACTGGGGACCTTTTTTGGTGTATAGGATGATGCTCCAACCAACGGAATCACCTGGCCAGGGCTGGAGATTGGGATTTAAAAAAAATTTTTTTTAATTGATTTCAGAGAGGAAGGGAGAGAGAGAGGGAGATAGAAACATCAGTGATGAGAGAGAATCATTGATCAGCTGCCTCCTGCACGCCCCATACTGGGGATCGAGCCTGCAACCCGGGCATGTGCCCTGACCAGGAATTGAACCATGACCTTCTGGTGCATAGGTCGATGCTCAACCACTGGGATTTTTAAAGGTCCCAGGGCCACCAAGGTTGAGAACAGAGGTTCTCAAATTTTTGTATACGTTAGAATCAGCTGGAGGGCTGTTAAAACTCAGATTTCCCCTAAGATGATGATTCATTAGGAATGGAGCCAGAGAATTTGCATTTCTAACAAGTTCTCAGGTTGTGCTGCTGCTGCTGGACCAGCTACCACACTTGGAGGACCACTGGTGCAGAGCAACCTGTTGCTAAGGCACTGCCCATGCCTGCCTCTGCCCCTGGCAGGGGGGAGAGCGCTGTGCTGGGAAGAGCTCTGGCCTGGAGTCAGAGGGTGTGGGGTTGAGTTTGGCTCTGGCCCCTTATGTTTGGGTCTGTGCTCCTAGGGCAAATCAGTTCACCTCCAAACCGCATTCTCTTCCTCTGTAAAATGAGGCAGGGGATTGGTTCCAGGACCCTCGTGGATACCAAAATCCATGGGTGCTCAAGTCCTTTATATAAGATGGAATAGTATTTGCATATAACCTACACACATCCTGTCATATACTTTAAATGATCTCTAGCTACTTATAATACCCAATGCAATGTAAATACTATGTAATTAGTTGTTTAGGGTATAATGGCTATAAAGAAATGTCTGTGCATGTTCAGTCAAGAAGCAACCACAGTAGGCCTAACTACATAGTACATGTCAGCAACAACGTAACTTTCCCCCCACAAATGTTTCTGATTCGAGGTTGGTGGAATCTGTGGATGTGGAACCCTGGGAAATAGTATAGGCAGATTCATGGAGGGAAATGAGGCCATTTCCTCTGCAGATATTTGAATCACTGCTTCCCAGATATTCCCCCCCAAACTGCAGAGCACTGAGAGGTCCTGGGTGGGTGCTCTTGCTGGCTGTGTGACGTCCAACAGCAGCTTCACTTGGCCAGTTCCTAGGCCGGTGCCTCCCCTACCCCCGCTGATCCAGGGCCTGTTTCTCTTTCCCAGGAGTCTCCAGGGTGAGACTGTGCCACATCCAGGAAGTTGCTCCAGCTAAGGCTTCTGGAATAGCAACCAATTGATCACCATTGAGGGAGGAGCTTGCCCCGGCAGCTTGCTGAGAGGCACCTGGTGGAGAAAACACTCAGGTGCCAGGCCTGGTGGGCAAGAAGGGAGTCTTGCTGGTGTCCAGGAGTGGCCTAGAGGAGGCTGACCGCTGTCCTGGCCATTGGCCCTTCTACTGATGGGGCCTCAGGATGACAGCCTGGGGTGGGGTGCTCTTAAAGGGGCCATTGCGCGCTCCATTGTGCAGGCCATGGAGAGTGGCCTCTCCCCGAGCCCAGGGTCAGCGGAGGAAGATGCCAGTAGAGAATCAAGTCAGGTCACTGTGGTGAAGGCAGGGATGTCGCCCCAAGCATGCCTTGTTCACGCTTCCCTCTGTGGCTCTGCCTGGAAAGCCTTTTTCTTTTCTTTTTTCATTTTGTGACAGCTTGCTCCCTCTTCCAGGCTACCTTTTCTGCACATCTCTGCCTGGTCTCTGGGCCTGCACGGACCCCCAGGCACCCTTTCTAAGCCTCTCCAGCTTCCCGGGTTTCCTCCGACTGCCTTAGGAACATTCGAGTCAGCCCTGTTCCCCATCTCCGGATGGTGAGCCCCATCTCTCACGTGCATTGTGAGCCGTGAGCGTGTCCCTCCAGCCAGCACAGACTGAATGCCGGGGACTAAATATCTCATCTTGGTGATTGATTGGCAGGCTGGGGTCCCCCTCTGCCCAAGTGATGTCCTCATTGGTTGGAACCAGGGTCCGAGGCGGGACCTGGGTGTCTGAGAGTCTGGGTGTGTCCTGCTCCACCATTTCATGTCCCCTCTGTCCCTCCACAGGACGAGCAGAAGTGTGTGGAGACAGTGGAGCTGGGCAGCTATGAGAAGTGCCAGGACCTGCGTGCCCTCCTCAAGCGGAAACACCGATTTATCCTGCTGCGATCCCCAGGGAACAAGGTAGGGCTGTGCCTGCCGGGCCTGACCCTCCTCCAGGCTGGGGTCTGCTTGGGAAGATCATCCCTGCAGGCTTTCTAAGACAGGCTGGGCCCGGGATGCAGCCCGGCATTCTCTGTGGCGTGTGCCTGAGGCTCAGATCTGGGGCTGCCACAGGTGGGACCTTTTGCGTGTTTCATCTTGGAGTCTTCCCAGCCCCTGGTTGATAGGAGATGTGTGTAGAGCTCTGCTGAGAGCTCTGCTCCCCTCTTCCCTTCCAGGCCCCGGCGCCTCCTCCTAGGCTGCGGTTGGAAAGTAGCCTTTGGGAGGTGGGGCACTTGGCTTTCTCCCACACCCTGGACACAGGAGGCCCAGGGCCGAGGCAGGAAAGCTGAGGATGAGGCCTTCCTCCCACCAGACCTCTGACACTGTGACACAGTCTGGGCCAGAGGGGAAGGAGTGGCCTCCCCTTTATCCCAGGCTTCCTGGGTGGGCCCTCTATCCTGGACTCAGGCCGTGGAGACACACAGCCTCCCAGCTCCCCTCCCTTGCACGTTCCTCTGGCTAATGCTGGAGAAAGTCGAGAGGTTCTCCCCCGGGACATGCTGTGTGTACAGATGAGGTTGCTGTTTGCACCACATGTCTCTGGCAGGCAGTCCGGGTGAGTGACGCTGGCGTAGTTTCACACATGTCAGGAGCGAGTCAGACTGAGGTTGGCGTGTACAGTACCTCTGGCCAGATCTCCCCCTCTGCACTGGGTCACGCCTCTCCCGACCTCTGCACGTCATGTGGAGCCTCCCAGAGTGGGGCTGAGTCACCGATGCGGGGGGTTGGGGAGCGGGTCTGGTCTGGGCCTGCTGGCGGCCATTCTGTTTCTGCCCCAGCTTTCAGGCCAGGAGCCCAGTCCTGGGTGGCTCTGGGCCTTGGAGGCCATGCTGTTCTACTCACTAATCCTTGGCCCTGCTCTGCCTGGGTGAGGGCAAAGAAGCAACTGTAGGCAGGGCTCTGACTGGGATTGGGGGTGTGCCCAGGGGGCCGGGGGCAGGTTTATAGTGTCATGAGGGTTCATGGGGCTGGGCCCAGGTTTCACGTGGCATCTGCTACTTAGGGCTCTGTGAGAAGAGGAGAACCATATTTTGGTCTCTCGGGCCAGGAGCCCCTATCCTGCTGGGGAGGCCTGCTTTCTCTCTGGTGGGCACTGTATTTGTGTATGTGTGTTTTGAGAGACATGGAGTTCATTATGCGTGAAGGTCTGCACCTGTGTGTACAGTGCACGTGGGTGCACCTCTGTGTCCACCTGGCCACGGTCTGTTTGGGTCTCTGGGTGTCTCTTAGTGAGCTTATGTGGACGTGGAGTGGAGGGGACCGGCTTCTGTCCTCTGCCAGTCCTGGGCCCCTCCTTTCTCCTGTTCTGAGGATCGGCTGGTGGTGGGATAGGTGGGCCAGGCCCAGTGCAGGGTGGGACATCACCTTCAGAGAAGCCTGTTTGTGTATCTGCCTTCTCACCTGCTTCGGCCAACACCTCCCTTCCATTCCCCAATTCTTCAGAGTTCAGGTTGGCTCAGGGTGACTCTGGGAACAGGGTGATCAGTAGGGAGTGCGCTATGGAGCAACTGGTGGGGGCTGCAGAGCAGTGGGAGGACAGTACACCCTGCTTCCAACTCAAGGGCCCCCTGACCCTCGCCACCCCAGGAGCTCACACAGAGAGTGGGAGCTCTCCAGAGGGCACACGGGGGACCACCCAGAGTACCACATCCCCCGCATCCTCCTTTCCTATCGCCCTGGGTGTTCCCCATCCTCAGTGACGCTGCCCTCTGGCTGGGAGGTCACATGACCCCGGCTGTCTGGTCCTGAGGCCGCCTGTTTTTCCTTCTAATCAAATAAACAAAGACTCCAGTGTCTTGCATGCCCCTCTCCCCCGTCTCCCCATCCCCACGCCCCTGCCATGAGGTCACAGGCAGACGCTGCCAGGAAGCGGGGTGGCCCTGCCGGGCCTTGCTGCCTGCTGGTCCCAGCCAGCTTGGCCCTTTCCTTTTCCTGCCTCCCCTCCCCTCCCCTGCCCTCCCACTTTCTGCCCCTCTGCCATTTTGTGTCCCCCCCCCCCCCCCCCCCCCCCACCGCCTTCCCAGGCCAGTGTGGGTCTATGCTGTGGCCAGACTTGTTAGCTCCTAAAGTCCTTTCTCCTGGGGCTTCTTGGCTGGAGAACTTGGGTGGAAACCTGTGTAGCCTGTGGCTCTTCAGGACATGGGGGTGGGGGTGGGGCAGGAGGAGCAGCTCCTTGGTATTCTGCTTATCCCTGTTCTTTTTTTTTTTTTTTTTAAATATATTTTATTGATTTTTTACAGAGAGGAAGGGAGAGAGATAGAGAGTTAGAAACATCGATGAGAGAGAAACATCGACCAGCTGCCTCCTGCACATCTCCCATTGGGGACGTGCCCGCAACCCAGGTACATGCCCTTGACCGGAATCGAACCCGGGACCCTTCAGTCCGCAGGCTGACGCTCTATCCACTGAGCCAAACCGGTTTCGGCTGCTTATCCCTGTTCTGATCACCCTGTGGGATGCCTGGCTCATTCAGCAGAATCACAGGGTTCCTGAGGGTGGGGCTGGGTCCCGTTTCACCTTGTATTCCTTCTCCTGGGGTGGCCCTTTGGCCTACACCCTCCTCCCCGCAGCCTGCCTCAGGGGGCTGGCCAACAGGAAGGCCACAGTTTGGGTTGGGTTCAGTGGTTCTGCACTTGTCCCATTGAGGCCCCAAGTGAAAAGACTTGTGCAGGGTGCCATTGCAGGTTGGTGAGACCAGAACTCTGATCTCGACTCCCAGGCCAGTGGTCTTTTTCGCCCCACTCTTGCTGCATTTACTGCTGTATTCAAGTACACGCCTCCCAAGCTCTCTGGGATGTTAAGTTCTGCACCAGGCAGGGGCCCACCAATCAGGGCCTGCGAGCAGGAACAGCAGCTGGCTCAGAGGCACTGGCCCTGGTCCACCTTTTCACAGCCCCATCCCAGGGTTGGGTGGGCCCTCGCAGAGCCTGGATGCAATGCTGTTCCTCCCTGAGCTCCCAGCAGCCCTGATGGCTGGGCTAAGAGGCAGTTGCCAAGGTGCCCTAGGGTTTCTGACTTAACTGCAGATCTGCTGCCAGGATCGAATTTACCCTGGTCATGCAAATGAGCATTTGGCCGTGCCTGGCATGGGGAGGTGGGTGGGACCCAGGGCCTGGTATGAAGAGAAGTGGGAGGCAGCCAGGAGGAAGTTATATAATGAGGATGCTGAGGGGCCAGGGGGACTTGGCTGTTACATAACTGGGAGGGTGGTGGAAAGGAAGGCGCTAACACCAGGGCGGGGGGATGGGCAGGCTGGCGACCCGCCCAACAAAGAAGTAGGGCATCTTGAGGTCAGAGAGTGGGCAATGGCCCAAAAATGGGGTAAGGGAAGGAACCTTGGGCTAGTTCATTCGTTTATTGGCTCATTCATTCAGTAACTATTTACTGGGTACCTACCTTGTGCCGGGCCCTGGCTTGAGTCAGGTTGAATTCCCTCAGCATTTTTTCCAGGTGAGAAAACTGGGGATGTTTTGTCCAGAAGGAAGGCCATGGTGATAATTTCTACTACTGAGCACTCTATGCCCAACTCCAGATTTAACACTTCACACGTCAGTGACCCTCACAGCGCCATAGGCAGGTCAGGGTGGTGGTCTCCTTTTACAGACGAGGAAGCTGAGGCTCAAGGTCAGCCAGCTGTAAGTGGTGGTTTGTCTAGTTCAGAGACCCCACTGCTGTGTCCACCATGCAAAGCAGCCTCTCAGTTTGCATGGCCTCGCTCCTTCCATCATTTTCTGTCTGGCCTTGGGGCCTGGCAGGCGGCGGGCAGGGGGCTCTCTGAGCTGCCCTCTGATTCTAATATAGGAGCTTGGAGCTCCTGCCCAAGATGGAGAGGGCCCTGTGGGGTGGGTGGCATAGGGTCTGGAGTCAGGAGTCGTGGGATTACTTTAGGCCACCGTGGTCAAATCCCATCCCATCTGGTGAGCCTCTGTTTCCCCATCTGTAGAATGAGGAGGTTGGGAAGGACCCCAGTGCCCTTTCTTACCGTCTATGATTCAAGGCCAGAAAGGAGACCCTGGGACTTTGTTATCTGTGGCCAGGACTGCTGTGGGGCCCACTGGGGAGCCGAAGGTGATTCTGGTTCCAGTGGGCCTTCTCCATGGACACCCTCATGCTTGTCACCTCTGTCACCTCAGTCCCAGGAGACTGGGACTACTCCTACTTCAGAGAAAACAAGCCCAGAGGTCAGCAGCTGGCGGGGGCCAGACCTGAGCTCCCTCCCCAGGGCAAGGCTGACTCCAATCTAAGTCTGACAGCTGCACCAGGGGGAGAGCCCTTGCTTGGCTGGACCTGTCCACCCGCTTCCCCTGAAGCCCCAGGGTGGGGTCGTTGTGGTTTGCTCCCAGCCAGCTGTGCACGGCCCACCTTGGGTTTGGGGTGGGAGCTTCCTTCAGACCCCAATGTGAGCCAGGTTTAACATCTGCCATCTACCCCACCCATGCCCCCTGCAGGTCAGCAACATCAAGTTCCAAGCACCCAATGGGGAGGAGAAGGAATCCTGGATCAAAGCCCTCAATGAAGGGATCAGCCGAGGCAAGAACAAGGCTTTCGATGAGGTGCGATGAAGTCCTGTGGACAGACAGCTCTGTGTCCCCTTCCCCCCTGTGTGAGCTCAGGGACCCTGCCCAGCCTCACCTCAGACGACCCCTTGATTATGTCGCTGCTACAAACTGGGCCATGCTATTGTTACCTCATTTAATCCTCACAACACCCTCATTTAATCCTCACAACACCCCTCAAAGTAGGTGGTGGCATTCCCACTTTACAGATGAAGAAACTGAGGTGTAAGGAAATTAAGTTACTTGTTAAAATGAAAACATGGGTAAGTGGTGGGGTAGAATTTAAAGGCTTGTAGCCCAACAGCAGGTGGGCCTAGCCAGAGAGGTTTGGGGGTGAGCTGAAAGCCAGAAAGCTCACTTTTCAGTTTGGCCATGAAGTGGAAGCCAGGCTGGCTCTAGCCCTGGGCCTCCCTATCTGCCTGCAGTGGCCACCCACCCCCTGTGCTGTAGTGGTGACGGTGGCCACAGTGGCCACAGCCAGGCTTGGGACAGGCAAGGTGTCCCCTGAGACCAGATCTCCTAGGGAGGGTCATCTTTGACCGCGTGGGTTTGTAGCTATTTGGGCTAAAATGGTCCTGGAGGCTGCCTGGGTGGCCCTGGGATTGCAGAAGTCTGAGACCCGAGGGGGGCAAATTTCCCAAGGCCCCTGACTTGGGGCTCGGCTCCTAGTTCATGTCTCAGTGTGACTGGCATGCTCAGTGCTTCACTAGCTGGGAAAATATTCCCCTTTTGTGGGGCGGGCGATGGGAGCATGGACTGGGCCTCCGCCCACAGTCTGGGTGGAGTGGGGTCAACTCCTCCTCTGAGGAACAGAGACAGTTGGACCCCAGGTGGCCTGAGCCCTGAGCCTCACCTGGGGGCTGGACAGTCTTAGCACCCCCCACCCCCCGAACCCCACCCCCCATCAAAGGGACAGGCTGCTCCAGGGTTCAGAGTCTAGATTTCCTGTGTGAATCTTACTCTGTGTCTTCCTGGGCTGCTACTCACCCTTTTCCTTACCCTCAGAGAGGAGATGCTGCCTCTAGAGCAGCGGTTCTCAACCTGTGGGTCCCGACCCCTTTGGGGGTCGAACGACCCTTTCACAGGGGTCACCTAAGACCATCAGAAAACACATATATAATTACATATTGTTTTTGTGATTAATCACTATACTGTAATTATGTTCAATTTGTAACAATGAAATACATCCTGCATATCAGATATTTACATTACGATTCATAACAGTAGCAAAATGACAGTTATGAAGTAGCAACGAAAATAATTTTATGGTTGGGGGTCACCACAACATGAGGAACTGTATGAAAGGGTTGCGGCATTAGGAAGGTTGAGAACCAGTGCTCTAGATGCTCTGACCCAAGGGTCCTGGGGGAGCAGCTGGGGCCAGGGCAAGGCCTGTTTTGGAAGCAGATACCAGGGTATCATGGGCTAACTCCTCGCCGTCCCCAGCTAAGCCCAAAAGCAGCCTCGGGGCCACTTACATATCTGCAGTAGACCGAGGGGCAAGGGCTGAGAGCCCATATTGGGTCAGGAAGACTGAGCCCAGAGAGGGCAGCTACAGAGAGGGGGAGAGCCTCGGCCTGCAGCGAGATGACAAAGGCAGTGCAGAAACGGAGAGCAGAGGTCGGACATGGGGAGATGCTTCAAAGAGAGGCAGCGATGGGGCTCTGACCTGTGAGTGAGGATGTGAGTACAGACCTGACTTTGAGTTAACACCTGGGCATTTCCTTCTCTCCCCAAGGCTTGGTGGGGACTGACCTGGTTCCTTCTCCTTCCCAGATAAAGGTGGACAAGAGCTGTGCGCTGGAGCATGTGACCCGGAACCGAGTGCGTGGGGGCCAGCAGCGCCGGCCACCTACGAGAATCCACCTGAAGGAGGTAAGACTTTGCCCCCAGCTTGGACAGATGGGAGGTCAGCTGAGCCCGGGACCCAGCTCCTTAGGATGGCAGCCAGGCTCGGCCCCCTTTTTCCTGAGGACGCCTGGCGCTGGGGCTTCCTGAGCGGTGTGCGGGGTCTGAGTGCAGGCACATGTGTTAGCCGTGCTCAGCGTGTAGGTGTGCCTACTGCGCCGTGAGTCCACACACTGGCCTCAGCCAGAGTTGGTGCCTGAGGGAGACAGACCCCAAGTGGTCTGTGCCTCTCAGAGCTCAGCTCCCAGCTGGAGAAAGACATGCAAGCAGAGCTGTGTCTAGTTTTTGCACAGAGGACCCCCTGGCATTGAGCAGCCCTTGAAGGACGGGGAGGGTTTCAATTGGCAGATGTGGTGCGAGGGAGGTGCCGGTGGAGGGAATGGTGTGAGCTGAGGCAGGAGGCAGGAGAGTGCAAAGTGTGCCAAGTCCCTTTGGGAGATCTTTCAGGGAAGGTGGGGTCGGGGGAGGAAATTGGGAAGACCTTGAATGCCGGAACTGAGGACAGGATGGTGGGAGGGTGTGTTCCAGACGTCAGTTTGAGGCCCAGGGTAGCAGGGGTTTGGATGGAGGGAAGGAAAGGTAGGGGACCAGGAGGAAGAGGAGCAGTGGGGGCTCCAGGCTCCCAGAGGGGTTGAAAAGGGAGGGGCCAGTGGGAGAGAGACTGGGAAGCAAGAGTCCGCCCGGCTTGTGATTGACTACAGGCTTGGGGAGGTGCCCTAGACAGAGAAGGAGGGTTGTCAGAGGAGCCTCCACGCTTGGAGGCTGGGCAGTTTAGAGGCCTTGGGCACAGAGAATTTGGGAGAAGATATGGGCAAGGGGAGGGGTGACCGAGGAGCCCCTTTCAGATCATTGTTGCTGATGGGGTGCATGGTGGGGTGGTAGAGACCTTGGAGGTCAGGAAAGAACCTCAGCACATGTCACATTTGGGGACTGAGGGGCAGTAAAGAGCCAAGGAAGAGGAGGCCAGGAGGTGAGTGGCACCTCCAGGGGGAGAAGGGCATAGGGCCCCTAGGTCATCAGCCAGGTTGGCAGCCACAAGTCACAAGGGCAGGGTGAGGGACAGGCAGGTGGTAATGCTTTACAGCATATTCTCTCAGAAGGGGTCAGCTTTGGGACTGT
>NW_005871163.1:1893177-1894840 GCF_000147115.1 Myotis lucifugus | reverse complement strand
GTCAGCTTGGGACTGTCATGGGGTGCAGAGCTTAAGGGTGCTGGAGTAGGAGACCAGAGGAAGACAGAGGGGGAAGGGAGGGGGCCAAGGTCATCAAAGAGTTTGCTTTGAGGTGAGGCAGCCTGTTCATGTCTGTCAGCCGAGGGGAAAGCCGCAGAGGGAAGGACTGAAGTAACCAGAGCGGCAAGGCATACCTGAGGGGGGAGATCTAGGAGGTGCGGGGAGGGCCAGCCGGTTCAGAGAGGGACTCTCATCCCAGTGACTGAACGTGTGTGTCGCCGGTTCACCTGTGTGCATGTAAAGGGGAGTGAGGGTCCTTGCCAGGACCCCACCACCTGAGGGACCAGGGAGGGGCCTGCTGCCCAGCCCTGCTCTCGGGCCTCTGGGGCTCCCTGGGAAGGTCCCCAGGACCAGGTGTGGCTGCGGGGTGTCCCTGCAGAGCCCTGGGGCCAAGTTGGTGGCAGCTGTCTGCTTGGTGCAGCTGTTCCCCTCTGGCAGTCAGCTGTGGTCTAGGGCTGCCTGTGCCTGGGGCCACATCTGACCATGTGAGGAGAGTGGGCACAAGCTGCTGAGCAGCTGGGCAGGCGAGGGCTGGAGAGATCTGGGCCAGAGGGCTGGGTGTGGGGCTGGCAGCCTGGACAGAGATCTCCAGGGAGGGGAAGCAGAAGTGAGTGAGCGCACACCATGCTGCAGACTTATATTGAGTCCTTGTCCTGACACCTACTGGGTGGGTGGGTGCAGAGAGGGAACCCTCTCAAGGCCACACAGCCAGGAAGGGTCAGAAACAGGGCTGGACCCATGTGCCCGGCTGCCCAGGCCAGGACAACGGCTACTAAAAGAGCGGCCTCTTTCCTTGGCTGGAAGAAGCCGGTTGGGGCACCGAGAGGACAGCCTGGTCTGACCTCTGGCCTGTGATTCTGACACAGGGAATTCTCCAAGTGAGAGAGCAGAGGATTCATCAGAGGGCGTGGAGAGGGGCCCGGGGACCTGGGCAGCCTGGATGGGAGGGCTTTAGGACCCTTGTGGGCAGGCACATCAGACCCAAAGGCCAGTCATCCATGATGATGTCCATATGCTGCCCCCACCAGGTAGCCAGCGCAGCTTCTGATGGACTTTCTCGCCTGGACCTCGATGCTCTGGACAGCAGGCCGCCAGTGCTTACCCCCGGCAATGACGTCAACGCAGCCCAGCCCCGGGAGGCCCTCCGGCCCCTCATGCCTCCTGCCAAGCCTTCCCCAGCTCCCGAGGTGACCGTCCTTGGTGACAGAGGGGAGACCCCTGTGGGGGAGAGAGCCCCCACCCCTGTCTCAGCAAGCTCCGAGGCGCAGCCTGAGAGCCAGGAAGACTCAGAGACTGCAGTGGGGGAGGACAGCTCCTCTGAGCAGCTCCCCAGGGTCCTGCCTGAAAAACTGAAGGTGAGCTGGGACAACTCGAGCCCCGAGGAGCCCCCTGTGCCCGAGAGTGCGGAACCACCCCAGGTGCCCTGTTCGGAGACTTCCGAGGCTTCGGCCAAGGAGGGTGGGAAGCCCCCTACGCCCCCACCCAAGATCCTATCGGAGAACTGAGAGCCTCCATGATTGGGGTGGAGGCTTCCGGGCCAGCCCGGAGTCCCGGGGCCTCTGAGACCTCTGCCCCAGGCTCAGCACAGGTCTCAGTGAACGGC
>NW_005871163.1:1886457-1892818 GCF_000147115.1 Myotis lucifugus | reverse complement strand
GCCAGCTGGAGGTGCAGGTGGCCTCAGAAC
The DNA here is from genome assembly GCF_000147115.1 of Myotis lucifugus. NCBI lineage: Eukaryota > Metazoa > Chordata > Mammalia > Chiroptera > Vespertilionidae > Myotis > Myotis lucifugus. Next base: position 1,892,788 of record NW_005871163.1, on the reverse strand, counting down.
AGACGGAGCCATTGTTGAACAAGATGCTGGCCAGCGAGCCGGCCCCGGTGAGTGCCGAGACACTGCTCAGCGAGGCTGTGGAGCAGCTGAGGCAGGCCACCCAGGTCCTGCAGGAAATCCGAGATCTGGGAGACCTAAGCCAGGAAGCACCGGGGCTGCGGGAAAAGCGGAAGGAGCTGGTGACCCTCTACAGGAGAAGTGCGCCCTAGGGCCTGCCGGGCCGGGGCACGGTCCCTCCCGGCTGGCCTGGTTCATCGAGCCCAGCCCTGCCAAGAAACGTGCTTCTGCTCAGGCTGTTGAAGGGCCATCGGACATGTCAGTGTTTGGCCGGGACCTGCAGAGGCTCCTGGTATCCTTCCTGCCTGGCCTTGGCCAGCGGTGCAGGTGTCACCCAGGGCCACTGTCTGGCTAACTGGCCTGGCCTCCGGGCCCTGGCTCGGGCTGGGAGCACACACTCAGGACCTCTGTGCTGGCATGGTTGTTCCGATCTGCCCCAGGGCTTTGGCACAGCACTCGGGGGCTCTGGGGGTGGCATCATCTCTGCTTCTCACCCCCCCGTAGTTTACATTCCTGACTTCTGAATAGAGCACAGCTGAGCCCCCGACAGCCTCTATGTCCAGATACTCCCAGGCGGACAGCCTCCTGGCAAAGGCAGCTTCAAGTCGTAACCAACCCTCCTGCCCGCCTAGTCCCAGTAGCTGCTGAGGCCTTTGGGTCCAGGCTGTAGGTTCATCCCTCAGCTGAAAGCCCCTGAAGGCAGCTCAGAGGCAGGTGTGCGAAAGCCGTTTGCTGTGTGGCCCCTCTCTGGGCCTTCCTGTTCTGCAGGCCTTCCCTGGTGAGTGTGGCAGGAGGACTCCAGGGTGGAGGAGGAACCTGAAAGGTCTCCTAGTCTAGTCCCTGCCTCTGGACCAGCTTGTGTCCAGCCCCACGCATTCCTCTACAGGTGAACTTCAGAACGGCCCGGCGTCAGCGTCAGAAAATCCTGTCTGCAATTCATTGTAAATCAGCCTTCAGGAGAGAAGCTGCCCCGACTTCTGTGCCTCCCCAGAGGGGATTGATATCTGGGTCTCTGTGGTTCCTCCACAACCAAACAGGTCCAATATCCCAGTCATTTATTCTTACGCTGAGGGGTATGTTGGGGCCTGAAACCACATCCTCTCCCCACCTCCGCTCACCCCTCTGGCTCAGGCCCCGGATGGGCTGCGCTTCCTGAGCTGCTAGTGGAAGGAGCATTTCTCCTGGCCCGGGCCAGCACCCTGGGCCTCTCCCGAGCCCCTCCCTGGCTCCAGGAGCACATCTGCTCTCCATCCTGCTGTCGCAGCTGGACTGAGGGCAGAGCCTGTAGGTGCAGAGGCCCTGAGGGCTGCAGCCACTCTCCCTGGGGCTTGTGGGAGCGGGAGCAGCTCCTGACAGGCTTGCTCAGGGGGTTCTGCATGTGCACTTTTGTTTACTGAAAGAGAGGAGAGGGAGGGCCACAGCCGTGTGCTCTGGCCTTTCTGCCCACCGCCCACCCCCTGCCACCAGTAGTGCCCACTGAGGCCTGCCAGTGCAGGCCGATGCCTTCTTTACTGTACTTCTACCTGTTTTTGAGGGTAGTAGCCAGGGGTCAGGAGGGGCCGATAGAGGTCCACTCTGTAGCCTGTACTGGGCAGGCATGGGTGTGAGCCGTGGCTCATGAGCCCCCATGGGTCTCCCCCAAACCACACTCTTTGGAAAAACTAGGCTTCCCGGCCACATTCTGCCTGTCCATCTCTCTCCAGAGTGAGAGCAAGAACACCATCCAGTACCCACAACCATGTGGCCCCTGTGCTCTTGCTTTGGGGAACAGCCCTCCTGTGAGGGCTGCTGGGCTTTAGCCCATCACCTGCTTTCAGGGACAAGAGCCTCCATTTACCCTCTGATAAGTGACCAGGCCGAGGGAGTAGCTCTGGGGCAACCTTAGTGGCCTAATGCCATTGGCTCCTGTAGACCTGGGCAGCCTGGGTCCCAAAGGGGGAGCCAGCTTCCAGGGAGGGAGGATGGGAAATAGGCAGGGGCTGCCTTGCCTGCCTCCGGAAGGAGGGTGGCATTCCATGTCTTCTGCTTATGAAGCGCCTTTCTTGAAGTTCGGCAATAAATCCCTTTTTATGGAACTTTTCTGCCGCAAGCCTGTTTGTTGGTGTGGGACCAGCTCCAGGGCTGACCTCAAGGGAGCAGGGGTAGGAGGTTGGCCGGTGGCCTCGCCGGTCCTCCGAACCCCGTGCTAGGGCATCCTTCCCATAGGCCGGGCGGGGGCGTCGCCCTCCACCGTGCTCCCCCTTTGCTGTGTCACCACACATTTATACAGGCTGGGGCTGTCATAGGAACAATGGTTTTCAATTTTTAAAAGCTTTATTTGGAAATTTCAAACAGAAAGGTTGCAAGAGTAAGAATAGCACATAGAACACCATTACACTCATACCCCGACTGACTCATTGGTTTATTTTTTGAGCCTTTCACTCTTTAACATATGTACACACAATTTTTTTCTGAATCATTGGAGAATTATCATGGTCCCTTACCCCTGAATACTTCACTGTGTATTTCCTAAAAATAAGTGTATTCTCTTATGTAACCATAGTATAGTTATCAATTTCAGAAAACTCAACGCCAGTGTGATAGTTACTATTCATATAACAATTTTGTCATATGACCAAATAATGTCCTGTATCATACTTTTCCTCTAGGGTAGGGTTGGATATTGCTAATGCATACATGTCTCTTTAGTCTCCTTTAATCTGAAATGTTTCCACAGCTTTTATCTTTCATGACATGGACATTTTTGAAGGACACAGTCCCTCCCCTTATTTTTTTTAATCCTCACCAGAGGATATGCTTTTTATGATTTTAGAGCGAGGAAGAAAGAGAGAGAGAGAGAGAAACACTGATGGAGAGAAACATCCATTGGTTGCCTCCCCACATGTGCCCTGACTGGGAATCGAACCTGCAATCTTTTGGTGTATGAAGGACACTCCAATCAACTGAGCCACCCGGTCAGGCCCCCACCTCCCTTTTTAATAGGACATTCCTCACTTGGGGTTTGTCTGAGTTTCCTCATAATTAGATTGAGGGTATGGATTCAGAAAACTGCACAGGTGCTCCTACGTCCTTCTCAGGGCATCACATCTGAGACACATGCATCCATCGGCCCTTCGTTGATGATGTTAATTTTGATCACCTGGTCAAGGTGTCTGATTTCTCTACTGGAGAGTTATAACTGTTCTCTTGTAACTAATAAACAATCTGGGAGACATTTTAAGACCATGCACAAATATGTTGCATCTCAGCAAATACTAGTATACCCCGTACATTTAGCCTCCATCGAGAATGCTTGTTTGCACAGGTGTTTCCCATGATGGTTCAAAATGATTCCAACTGTCATTTTAACTCGGAACCTCGTTGTGGTTAGGGCTGAGCCTGGGCCCCACCTTAGGCCAATGGTACCCCTAATACATCTCAGCAGGACCCCAGGACTTCACTGAGTGTTCTTTGGCTCCAAGTCAAGCTGCTAAAGTTCATGTTCCACCCAGGGACTTCGGTGAGTCTCAGACTCAGGGAGGGTCTCAGTTTCCTTACCCACGAAAGGGCAATGGCAATGCTCCCCACTCCCCTGTGTGGGAAAGCACCACTGTGCTCCCCAAAGGCTGCCTCCCTTGCTCCTCTGAGGGCTGCTGGGCAGTCCCGGTGGCCAACATAACAGGAAGCACCTGATCCGGGCCTGTCACCTAGAGCTATGCCCCTCGTGTCCCTCCTGAATTCCCTGCCACTGGCCTGACCTGACAGTCATACTGAGCAAGTGGCCTGCAGAAGCTGGGAGACCCCCAAGCAAATCACTTCACTTTCATGGCCCCTTATCTGTGAGGAGGAACCAAGGTGAGGGAGAGGAGTCCCTTTAGTGATGGGGGTGTTCCTCTCACCCTGGCCCAGAAAGAAGGCCCCTCTGGTGAACCGCCTTAAAGGGGACAGCTGCCTGGAAGGTGTCAGTGGCCAGCCACAGGGCGAGAAAGGATGTGGTGAAACTTGCTTTCCCTCTCGGGTCCTGGCCTGGGGCCACCATCAACTGCTTTCTGCTTCTTCTCTGGAGAGTCTGTCACCCGAAGTCCTGTGGGCAGTTACGGTCCACGGTCAGATGGACACTCAGCTCAGGTGACTTCTGGCAGGCTTGGGGGAGCCCCACCTCTCCTGGCGCCTGGAGGATCCCCCGGGGCTGGCCTGGCTCTCTACCAGCCAGCTGTGGCCCAAGAGCGAGGCTCTGGAGGCCCTTCCCTTATAAGGACAACAACTGAGCTGTGATGAAACTTCTCTGCAGCCCAGCTGGGTGGGCGGGGAAGGGAAATGACAGGCTCCAAAGGCTACAGCTGAGCACTTGCGCCTCCACAGGAACTCGCCCATGAGCCTCCCCTCTCCCCTTCCTGTGTCTGTGCTGTGCAGATCGGGGCTTTCCAGTGGGTCTCACTCATAGAGGGCAGGAGGAGCCAGAGCCTGGGAGGCCAGGGGGCGCGGCCCGAAGAAGGGAAGATGCAGAAACTGAGGCCTGGAGAGGGGACAGGACCCTTCCAGCAGGAAACACACAGTCTGGACTCTGAGCTGTAGCCTGTCTAGCTCCAGCCCCGCCCTCAGACCATCTAAGGGCCCGATGAGGAGGCGGGAGGAGGCTCTTAGACAAGTCCCCCTCTCCCTTTGGACATCTAGGGTCAAATCATAAAGGGATGGAGGCATGGGTGGGGCTGTCGACTGCTCTGTTACCCTATCCTCATCCCCCCATTGCTGTGTGCCTAGTAAATTGCCATCACCAACAAAATTCACCAACCCACTCTCCATCTGAGAAACTAATCATGGGCTCACAGGATATCAGCACTGATAAGGATCTTTAAGCCCATCTAATCCCTCCAGGATTCAGAGAGGAGGAAGTAACAGCTCAAGGGAAGATTCGAACTTGCCCATCTGTATTGTAAAATTAAAAAACATTACATATATATGTTATATATACAAATTTTATATATATATATATATATATATATATATATATATATAAACACAAGTTATATATAAATTATATATGTATAAATAAGTTTGGGGGGGCTTTTCCTTGGTTTCCTATTAAAAATTTCTTTTTAAGAAATCCCAACTTGCCTGGCCGGCATGGCTCAGTGTTTGAGCGTCAACCTGTGAACCAGGAGTCACGGTTCGAATCCTGTTTAGGGCACAGGCCCAGGTTTCGGGCTCTATCCCCACAATGTGGGGCATGCAGGAGGCAGCTGATCAATGATTCTCCCTCATCATTGATGTTTCTCTCTCTCTCTCCTCCCTTCCTCTCTGAAATCAATAACAGATTTTTAAAAAAGGAAACATCAATTAAAAATAAAATTCCAACTTGTTAGCTGAATCAAAGGACAAGGACTGTTCCACACCCAGAGCAGGTTAGCTCTGGGGATTGGTGGTTCCCTGGAGATCACGTCTGGAGAGTGAGGTGAGGCCAGTCCCCAAGGGAGAGGGAGAACCAAGCGTGGCAGATGGACAACCAGTCTCCGACACCGCCGTGCACAAGCTGCGCAGCCTCTCCGCATTTCCGGCGTGTCTCCCCGGGGCAGGGTGACTTTGAGATAACATGAGATAATTTAGGTGAAGCATCTAGCTCAGGGCCTGGCACATAGAAGAGGCTTAGTAAACGCGTACCAATACTGTGTGCTGGGCACCTACTCTGTGCCACCATTACCTTTAGGTGCTGTGTGTGGGTCTCAAGTACAATATAATGGGATCCCTTCCCAACTGGCAACTGCCCACCAGCAATCGGGGAAACAGACCCCTGAACTTGGGATGAGCCTGAGTTAGATGGGTCAGTTCCACAGCCGCACAGAGCGGGCACCAGCAGGCTGCCTTTGCTGGGGGATCAGGCACGGGCTCGTGGAGAAGGTGACCTTTGCCTGGGCCTTGAAGGAGGAGTAAGGGTTTGTCAAGCAGAGGATTTGGGGAGGGCGTTTGAGACAGAGGGAATAGCATGCGCCAAAAAAGAAGAACTGCGTGTTACTGGAGCTGTGACAAATTCCTTGTGTCATATCCTGTGGGAGGAGGTGCTGAGGGAGGGTGGGGGGCTGGGAGGTGAGGTGGCAGCGGCTGGGGGTGGCGATGACGATCATTGATCAGCAGGGACCAAGGGGGCTTATGAGAGGCTTTCAGGAGGGCAGAGCAGGTGGTGGGTGGAGATTTGGATTGGAGGGGGTGGGGGGGGTGGGGAGGCAGTGAGACCGGTTGGGAGGTGGCTGCAATGCACCAGGTGTGGAGTGGCAAGGGCCTAAGCTGGACAGGGACCTTG